>NC_044916.1:3038408-3105239 GCF_003576645.1 Ipomoea triloba
TTATTATTATTAATGCCATGTGTGTTGCAATAGGAGAGAAATTGTTAAATTAGCAAGAGGAGAGAGAATGAAAAAGTGGGAGAAAAAGCTTCATAACTACTTTCTCAACCTATTGAAGCACAAGAGTCAGTATTGACTCCAATAAGGCGAACACACCACCCCCTGTATAAAGGGAAGGGTTTAATGTCACTGGACCACAAGGTCCTTGGCAAAAGCAAGGTAAATCTAATTGTGTACTTTTTTATCTTTTTTATTTCCTATTATATTTAGTTATTATATTTATAATATATATGCAAATTCAAATAGTGAATAATTTACAAATTTGATGATGTGGAAGTGAGACCCATTTTAAAAAAGTGAGAGAAATTTCTGGGGTAAGGATAGCCTTATAGCTTAAAGCTCATATTTGGTAGGCAATTTTTTGGGAATCTACTTTCCTTCCATGTACTAGGTCCCTTGTATAAAATGCCCTTTCCAATCAATCGTTATACCGTGCACCACGGTGCACATAGCAATGTCCACGACGTCGTTTCGATGTTACGTGGACGCGGACGCGAATGACTCACGTGAATTTATTATCTATAATACACATAATCATTATCTAGAATACAAAAACGTTTGCCTAGAATACACAGAATGTTTGCCCAGAATACACAAAATATTGACACAAAATACACAGAACTCATCCTCCTAACATTCGAATGCACAAACACATCAAACATGTGTTAATAACATGAATACACAAAATATTGACACAAAATACACAGAACTCATCCTCCTAAACATTCGATGCACAAACACATCACAACATGTGTTACTAACATGAATACACAGAACGTTACCTAGAATACACAGAACTGTTGTCTAGAATACACAGAATGATTGCCTAGAATACACAAAATATTAACATAAATACAGAGATCGGCCGAAACAGGAAACGTGATTTCTAAAAAAACGAACGGTTAGTTTATAATGCTCAAAACGACGTTGTTTACGTACGTGGTGCACATTGCTTTGTGCACTGTGGTGCACGGTATAATTTGCTCTTTCCAATGGTGCAGAATAATTTTGGGAGCTTATGATTTTGTTGGAACTGAGTCCATCATAAACTGAGTATATAACTATAAGATGGATAAGAAAGTAATAATTTTATTACCCGAAACACTAGGCTCAAAGTAGTAAGTACAGAGACCGAGGTACTACCAGACCAAATATAAAAGACTAGGGCACAGATAATGGGTTATAATTAACTATACTACAGACAAGAATCGAACCCAGACAGAGGGTTTGAAGTATGAACCTAATATCTCTAGATCAGGGTGCATGTAGTGTTTAAACATGATCCTAATAGGAAGACAGGCACCCTATACCACCCACATCTCGCATCGTCCACGTGTAAGTTCTTTGATTTGCTCTTCCCACAGCTTCCACGTCTCAGACCACCTCACCATACCAACGCCACTGCCACCTCAGGAGAGGGGGCCCCCCCCCCCCCCCCCTCTTGACCTCCTGCTTCTTCTTGGCATGTACCATTAGATCTTGCCCAACAACACAAGTCAAATAATTCTCAGCCCATGACCTATATCCCCATCAGGAGCTTAAGGCACTTCATGCTAAAATTATTACGGAGTACTTTAGATCCGTTGGGCATTATTATTCTAAGGAGAAAGAAAAAGGTGATTTTTTAATATAAATATTGAATACTTGAAAGCTTTCAATAATAATAAAATTGATCATGTATTCTTTTACTAAAACTCTCAATCATGGGTGAAGTCTAAATAGACAATCAGTCCTCACTTTTTACCTGAAGATCATGTTCTCATATGCATGTGTTTGATCTGAACATTCCATGGTATTATCTTAACTCACCTTGCACATATAAAATGATAAAAATATCAAACTTTCATATTCATCTACAAGCTTAATGCCTTAATCCATTGCATTTTCTACATCTTACGTAGTTAAATATTTTTATTTGCATGTAACATGTTAAGATGGTAAAAAAGTAGAGCTTATTTTGATAAATTGTTAACCTAAGCAATGAAATGATCGAATTGATTAGAATGTTAAAAACATAAGTTAACCTTGATTAAAAATTAATAATATAAGTATTAAGTTGATATACACAAATTTATAATTATCAAAAAAAGTTAGATGATAGGAGAAATTCACTTTTTGTAATAAAAATACAGTACTTTTTTAGAATTGAACTTGTGACTTTATTATGAGAATCATATTTTGCGGTCCATTTCAGTACCAAATTAAAGAAGAAGAAAAAAATTGTTGATAGATAGACGTCTTCCCAAACCAAATTTAAAGTCATTAAATTATTGTTGAGGAAATAGGCAATCGCTGAACAATCAAAGTCCAGTCTTGGTATGAAAGCGAGGGCGGCGGGCAACGAAGGGAAAGCTGCGCTGTAGCCTGCAGGTGATTGCATGATTTGTATGTTATATATATTCTTCCCACTCCTTTCTTTTTCAATTCTCTCTCTATAATATACTTTTGTTACAATATAATTTTCATTATCAAATTAAAAGTAGTTTCCGCGTTTCCACTCCCGTCGTCATCAATGCCACAGCTTTCCGCCACGTACAATGAACAAACAACGTTACTTCCTAGTTCCTACCCTATTCCTTTGTTGAAAACATGAAGCTCTGGAAAAAACAACAAAATCCTTTGACGAGTAAAACAAACCATGTCTTCAAAATCCCCTTTTTATGTGGGTGTTCTCCTCAACAACAAATCACTAACTCAACAAAAATAATAAACAATTATGGATTCTCCATTCAGATGCTTTCTGCTGGGGCTGGGCTACACCCTCTGCATCTTCACTCTGTTCGCCGGAGTTTCCTCTCAACCTCTCGGACAGTTATGCCCCAACACCTCCACTTACGCTCCTAACAGCAATTATCGAGCCAACCTCAATCTTCTCCTCTCCGCCCTTTCTTCCAACGCCAACCGCCAAAACGGCTTTTACAACGCCACCGTCGGGGGCCGCAACGCCTCCGACGCCGCCGTGCACGGCCTGCTCATGTGCCGGGGCGACGTCTCGGCCGGCGTTTGCACGACGTGTGTAGGCGATGCCACCGTGGCCGTATTGCAGCGATGCCCCAACCAAATGACCGCAACTATCTGGTACGATTACTGTATGTTGCGTTACTCCGACGTGCCTTTATATGGGAGACGCGACCAGTCTTCTGTCATTTTAATTCTGCGTAACGCTCAGAACGATTCTCAACCCGAGAGGTTCATGCAGTCTGTGAGAAACACGTTGGATCAGGTGGTCACTCTAGTGGCCAACGATGAATCCCCCGACAGGAAATTCGCGACTCGAGAAACTAACGTCACTGGATCTGAGAGTATCTACTGTCTTGGGCAGTGCCGCCCGGATCTTTCCGGCTTGGATTGTCAGACATGCCTAAGCAGCAGTATCCAACAACTGCAAATTCCATCACTGGGTGCTAGAACTATCACCTCAGACTGTAATATTAGGTATGAGACCTACAGTTTCTACAATAGCACAGCCGCCTCTGCGCCACCGCCACCGCCGCCTCCAGTTCCAATCCGTCCTCCTCCTCCTCCCACCGGCGAAGGTAAGGTTTTCTGGCATGAAAATCTAAATCTCTATTTTAAGAATTAGTTTATGTTAAGGTTGTGATGAATAATGAATATAATTCATCCTTTCAACACCAATTCAGTACTGTAGTCTATCTCTGTTGATGCAGGAAACAGTGGAAATTCATCTTCAACGGTGATAATTGCCATTGTGGTTCCTATCGTTGCTGGGTTTATACTCTTCATTGCAATCTTCTGTTTTATGAGAGCTAAAAAAGCCAAGAAACAAATTACTACAACAGAGCAAACAGGTTAAGTTCTATACTTGTTTGTGATACAATATTCACCATTCAAGTTTTTGAGATTTACAGTCTGGTTTAATTTTCTCCATCTTTCCTTCAGATGTGTCTGGAATCTCAACTGAGGATTGCTTGCAGTATGATCTTGCTACTATTCAAGTTATTACAGATGATTTCTCCCCCGAAAGGAAAATTGGCGAAGGTGGATATGGTTCTGTATACAAGGTAAAGTCTTTCATTATTCGATCTGAAGCATCAATATATATGTTCATTTTAGTCCATTCTAATTGTTTGTTGATTACTAACACTCAGGGAAAGCTTCCTACCGGACAAGAGGTAGCTATAAAACGGCTTTCAAGAAACTCTGGACAAGGAGCTCAAGAATTCAGGATGGAAGTAGAAGTAGTTGCCAAACTTCAACATAGAAATTTAGTAAGGCTACTGGGATTTTGCTCCGAAGGAGAAGAGAAGATACTAATCTATGAATTTGTGTCCAACAAAAGTCTTGACTACTTTTTATTTGGTTAGTTTCAAACCAAAAAATATCTACAGTTTTCTGCTCATTAAGTCCTTTACATAATTTTTGCCTAACCTTGAGACATACATTTTGTTACTTATGAAGATCCTGAAAAGCGGCACCTATTGGATTGGTCAAAGCGTTATAAGATTATAGAAGGGATAGCACGAGGACTACTATATCTTCATGAAGATTCTCGTCTTAGAATCATACACCGTGATCTCAAAGCAGGTAATATATTGTTGGATGGAGACATGAACGCGAAAATAGCAGATTTTGGCATGGCCAAAATATTTGGAGTCGATCAAACCCAAGGAAATACAAACAGAGTTGTCGGAACATAGTAAGTTCTCTTTTTTTATCTAGCAGTGGGCATACAACAACAATTAGATCCTTTATTATTTGATTCATTATTGCAAAAGATGTCATTCATAACTATAATTTGATATACCTCGTTGGTTTAATCGTTGGTAGTGGTTACATGTCTCCTGAGTATGCAATGCATGGCCACTTCTCTGTGAAGTCTGATATTTATAGTTTCGGTGTTCTCCTTTTGGAGATTGTAACCGGGAAAAAAAACACCAACTTCAGTGATCCAAGTGGAGTGCAGGATCTTCTTAGCTATGTGAGTACAAAAGCCTTTAACTACATGCTGCAAAACCATTTACACTGTTAACCCTTTTAACCTTATAAGGTTGATAAATGTTGCAGGCTTGGAAACATTGGAGGGATGGCACACCTTTAGGAATATTGGATCCAGTTCTTGGAGAATCGTACTCGAGAAATGAAGTCATCCAATGCATCCATATCGGCTTGTTATGCGTTCAAGAAGATGTCGACGAAAGGCCTACAATGGCTAATGTTGACCTAATGCTCAATAGTTATTCTGCTACTAGATCAGCTACTCGTGAACCAGCATTTTTCTATAGTGGAAGATCAGAGCCTAAAGGAGAAGAGTCAGATAAGTCTAAGAGCAAGTCCATGCCATGGTCTATAAATGAAATGTCCATTACTGAGCTAGATCCAAGATGAGGGAGAGAACCAAGGAATTCAACAATGGAGTACGAGGATGAAACTTATGCAGATTGAAAAATAAATGTTTTGATGTATTGAATTCTAGTCCATGCATTATATTGTTTGGAAATGATGAATATTGGTTGTGTAATGCTGCTCTTTCTGCCTTTGAGATGTAACTTTTGTAGGTCTGTGATTATATATTGTTAAACTTGTAATTTTGTGATTAGTAAATCAACATTCTGATTAATTTGATTGAAGATTGCTCATAATGAATGAGGTCGTTAAATGTATTTACATTTGGTTGTTACATGTTCAAGAAATTGCAATTGAATGGTATTATTTCAAAACTATACAAACCTATTTAGTTAAATGCAGGGACGGAACCACTATGGGGGCAGTGGGGACAGCTGCCCCCACTAATCCCACCCCAACATCATATATAGCCTTTGTATGTATATATGTATATATTGTACATGTTTTATATATAAATATATGAAAACAGATAAAAATTAACAATTGATAAGCTTACAGAGTTGGTAAAGGTGTGGTTTTGTATAGCAATCGGCGAGGGTTTGAATATGCACCTGCTTTCTTCACTTTTTAATTGTATATTACATATATAGCTATTTCTTTTCACATAGCTTTCTTCATTACTTTTTTAATATATATATATAAATTAATTAATAATAAGATGTATAATTTATAATGTGTTTTCTATTTGAATTATTTTATCAAATTAATTATGTTTTATATAGTGTTATGAATATTTTTATAAAGTTTTGATGCGTTTTATTTTTCGCCTATATCCAACCATATTTATAATGTATTTTTTAATTTAACAATTTATTCGTATTTGATATTTGTATTTGAACCTTGTGTTTAAACATTTTTGAACTTAGTTTACCTTTGCTTCCTCGCCCCCTCACCCACCCACCCACCCTCTGATACGTCACTAGTTGAATGGTATTATTTTAAAATTATTAAATGCGTTTACATGACATGACAAGAATTATCTTTTCTTTTTTATAACATATGCTAATTGATTAAAAAAAAAGTGTCGTAATTTAGGAAAAAAAAAAAAAAAAACCTCAGCAAAATCAAAATCAGAATATAGTAAAAATTTAATTCTAAAAATTCCTTATAATTTTCCCAAGAATATAGGTCAAAGAGACGTGACAAAGATTGTGTCTAAATTGGTTACATACATGATACATTGTATATATGATACATATGTTACTGTCAATGCCATAAGTCAAAGTCTTCCGAAGATAGAGACTTCATTACAGTCTTGGCTCCCTCATTGTCTTTGGGTACCTTTAAAAAAAAAAAAAAAAAAAAAACTTGTGATCTCAGTTTCGTCAGACTAATTCTAAGCTCACAGGATCCAACTCCTAAAGTCACTGCATAAGTAAATTACGAGTGGTGCAATCCGCTCACCGGTTATATCTTAGTCTTCATCTGTGCACAAGGATCCAATCTAGACCTTCTAGTATTCTTTGGGCATTTTTCTCATATATGCTTTCTGTGGGATTCAAACACCTATATAATCGCCTTCGGTCCTGACCTTTAAGTAAGGTGATGAACCAACTACATTACGTCTCAGGAGACTGGGGTACATTTTTTGTTAGAGTACAAAGTGTCCTAAATATTCCTTAACTATAAGAGACACTTTTTCTTTTTAGGGTATGTACACGTAGAAACCATAAAAAAAATTGAAAATAATTTTCAAAAAATAACTCAATTTTGAGTTCTCTAAAGAAGGTGCTGACACTGAATGCCAGATAGAAAATAAAAAATGATGGCCAAATAGAACATCAAAGACTGAGGCTAAACAAAAGAAAAGGAGTAAAAAGGAAATTGAAAACATTGTCGCTAACATTCGATAGCAAATTTGGTATTTTGGGTAGCGATTATAAAATGATCGAATTAACAATAGTATTAGATAAAATTGATTTTAAAAAAAAATAAAAATAAAAACTATTAACAACATTCAATAAATTGATTTTTAGAAAATAAATTGTAATTATCATAAAATTTTTAAAGAAAAATTAATGTATAGAAGTCATGTAAAACCAATAGGTAGAGCCAATCAATCAACTTGGTATAAAGTCCTCTTTGTATGAAAGGTGAGGCAGTGAGGCACCGGGCGCCCGGCGGCAAGGGGAAGTTGCGAATTTGTGCTTTCCCTTTTCTAGAAGTTTATGTAATTAAACAAAATTTTATAACCATAACGGATGGTCAGTTGACTTGATAATCCTCTTGAATTTTTCTCATATGTATTAATCATTGTTATAATTTGTATAACTTTAGAATATTAATATTTTTAAACATTATCTTTTGCATTACTAAAAAATAATTATTTTATTTTATATTTAAATGAAATTTTTACATAAATTTAATTCATTTAAGGATGTTGAATTGTCAAATGTTCTGATCCACTCCCGTCGTCATCAATGCATGGTAGGGGGATGGCTCTCCACAACAGTGAACAGACAACTTTACTTCGTATGTCATTTATTTGTTGCATAATAAAAAATTGGGAAAGAAAACGCATGCTCCATTTCTGAAAAACCTTCCCAATGGACAAGAGGTAGCTGTAAAAGGACTTTCAAGAAGTTTAGGACAAGGAGTTCAAAAATTCAAGAACGAGGTTGGAGTAGGTGCCAAGCTTCAGCACATAAATTTAGTTAGGATATTGAGATTTTACTCCCAAGAAAGAGAAATGAGGCAATTCGAATTGGTCAAAGCATTACAAGATTACAATTGAAAGGGATAGGCGGATAGCACAAGGAGTACTATACCTTTACGGAGATTCTAGCCTAGAAAATCATATAGACATATACCATGATTTCAAGACAGGTAATATAGGGCTGGATGTAAATATGAACCCAAAAATAGCATATTTTGACTTGGAGTTATCAAATCCAATGAAATACAAGAAGAGTGGTTGGAACCATAGTAAGTTTTCATTTTCATCTTAGTTGTGTCCATCTACAATCTCAGTGGGCACCCAACAACCATTACATCCTTTGTTATTCGGTTCATCATTGCAATAATATGTCTTCATTCAGTTCATCTGTTTCCATGTGTATACTTAATATCTTAAATTTATTTAATGGCGGGTAGTGATTACATGTCTCCCGAATATGCAATGCACGATCAATTCTCTGTAAGTCTGATGTTTATAGCTTTGGTGTTCTGGTTTTAGAGATTGTAACTAGGAAAAAAAAAAAGTTTCAACTTCAGAGATTCAGGTAGAGCACAGGACCTCCTAGTATGTGAGTATAAAATCCATGATAGAACCTTCATTCTAACCTCTCTGCAAAATCATTAATATTGTTATCCCTTTTAACTTAATTAATGCTGGTAAATGTGTTCTTGGAGAATCCTACTCAAGAGATGAAGTCATATCCATATTGCCGTGAGTCCGTGGCCTCTTCAACCTGCATTTTTGTGTAGTGTAAGATCAGAGAAAATGGTGAATGGGGCATTCCATTACTGGGCTTGATCCAAGATGAGGTTTGTGCAGCAGAGTGGGTCGTAGGAACGGCAAAACATAAAATTGGAGAATGTGGCTGCTGGGATTCGAGCCCAGGTCTCTACGGCCACAACGTAGAATTCTTACCACTAAACTACAGCCACATTATTGAGAAAGTAGATGATAAAATCCTAATTATATATATGTCTTCATGATAATTATGGTTTGAATTAATGCTGAATTTAATCCTCTAACTATCACTCATTTTTAATTTTATTCGTTGAATTTTAAAGCTATTAAACTTAGCATTAGAGTATTGAATCCTTTTCAATTCTAATCCACGATTAACTTTTTCCTATTAACATTGAAGGCAAAATCAGAGCTGATTGAATAAGGAAATTAGTGCTTTAACATTGAGGGTGAAATTAGAGCGACTAGAATAAAGAAAATTAGGGTTTTGTTTCCCATGTGTGAAAATCCCTATTAACATTGAGGGTGAAATTAAGGCTGATTAAAAAAAAAATAGAGCTTTGCTTTTCATGTGTGAGAAATAATTGGCGCAATAGTCATTGTTTTCTAATTTTACCCTTGTTAATAAGTGATATATAGTTAGAAGACTAAATTCAAAATTAACTCTTATAGTTTTATTGAGTTTCAAGTTTTCAACTTATCATTTGAATCGTTACATAACAGGGTTTAAATGGCAAGACATCATTGTTTTCAACTAGAGTCAAGACATGGTTAAAAATTAAATTGAATATTTTTCTTTATATCAATGGGCATGTCCAGTTGTTAAGAATATTTGTAATAGATTTTGATAATGTAAAGGGTAATGTATAAACACTTTAGACTCCTCATTCTTTGTTGTAAAATCAGATAAGCTTCGCAATTAGACTAAATCGATAGGAAAAGCTTCGGAATGAAGAATTTCAGAAGGAAGCAAGCGGAAGAAGTCATGCCAGACGGAAGCTAAGGGGTTTAATAGGAGTCCAAGACTAGAAGAAGTCTTGATAAATCTTCCTAGTTGTTGAAAGGGAATTTCCACTATTTTCCAAGCATGTTGGAGGCCAATTGAAAGATGTTTTAAGAAAGATCAACCTTTGAAGGAGATCACTCAAGGAAGAACAAAAAAGAACCGTTTGAAAGATGTAACTTGTCTAACACATAGAAGTCTATAGATGAGACAAATTGGTGATATATAAACAAAACCAGGTATTTTTACTTTGGAAGTACTTATAAGCTAAATACGGAAATAGTATGAAAGTCTAACAATCAATTAAGAGCAAGGTTTATACATATACAAAATGCTTATTTAATGTGCTCATCTATTGAAACATAATCATTGAGTTTCTTCCTTGACAACTCTCTACAAGTTTAATTTCTTGTTTATATATATGAAAAAAAAATGGAAGATATTGCCTTGTGATGGTTATCACCTGTCAATTACTTCATCTACCCGGCATAGTTGATAGGATTATAGGAAGCACCTGCAAGATTGTTGATTAAAAATTCATAGTTTATAGGAAGGCCTACAATGGCAAAAGTAATCCCAATGCTCAATAGTGTCATTATGTTACTAGGTCACCACCTATTCAACCTTCATTTTTGTGCAGTAGAAGATAAGAGACAATGGAGAAAGGGGTAGAATCAATGAGTCCTGCAAGCAAGTGCCATTGTATATGAAATGTCCATTGGAATTTATTCACAGCAGGGCGTGGTATAAAAAGGCAGATGAGGCTGGTAATAAAACTGTGGCTGCTGGGATTCGAGCCCAGGTCTTCACGGCCACAACGTGAAATTCTCACCACTAAACTACAGCCACAAGGTTGGTATAAAGAATGATGAAATCTTATTTATATATTAAGGGTGTTTTTCATGCATGTTTAATTTTAACATTTTGAGTTACAAGCTTTCCAACTTTATCATTTCAAGCTACAAAATGAGGTTTAATTGGCAAGACATCAATTTTGCAACTAGCCAAGACTTTGTTCAAAATGGTACAACCCCATCCAAGTTAATCAAATTGTTGCTGCTTAGTAACCACAAACTTCTAAATTGAAGTCTTAATAAGAGTGATTTGGTCCTTATGGTGTTGATTTACCTTCCTTGTGGTCCTTTGTCGATTAGAATTACAAAATAATACACATCTTTAGGCGGTGGTTACAAATTTCCCTTAGACAACAAAATTACATAGTTTTCTTGGCAACAATGGGCATGTACAGTACACTGGAGCTTGAAATAAATGGTATGAATTGTTAATACAATCACTAATCATACAACTCTAGCAAATTAACCATTAACCATGGTGATAATCCAAACATAAACAAAAGATAGGCGGTTATAAAAGTCTAACAATCAAGAGTAAGGTTTATATAGATACAGAGTACTTATTTAATGTGCTCATATATTGAAACAGAATCATTTGAGCTTACTCCTTCACCACTCTCTCTACAAGTTTCTTGTTTATAAAAAATGGAAGATGTTGCCTTCCTTGTGATGGTTATCACCTGTCATTTACTTCATCTACCCGCCATAGTTTATAGGAAGCATCAGCAAGATTGTTGATTAAAAATTCTGTCATTTCCTCGGTTTAGGAGTGTTCTAGGCCGCCACAAAATTAAGCAACTGGGGGGCGGAGGGCGTGATCTTCTGATGTATCAACAGCGGCAGCAGGTGCGAATTGCCACATGGGAATTCCAGGATAGCCGACAAATGGCACCAGCTTGCTGCCAACAACTTGATGAGGAGCTGCAAATGGAGCGGGAATTGCAGGAGGGTGAGGTAGGAAACCGGGTTGAGAGTTCAAGGCTTTTAGTTGCTGCTCGAGTTTGTCCTTCTCAGTTTTCAACTTTTGTTTCTCATCTCTAAGTTCGTTTTTCTCAGCCTGCGGAAGCAAAGACTATTGATTACAAAACCAAAGAACCGAAATGTCTGAAGGGATAGAAGTCCTAACACGGGAGATTTTTTATGATATGAAACGAAGAAAAAGCTGCACCTTTAGTTCATTAACCTTCTCCTGTAAATTGTCAAACGACTTCTTCAGCTTCTGAGCTTCATCCCTCAGCTGAACTACCATTCGAACAGCATCGCTCAATATGGCTGATTTGTCCATTTTCGGTGGCTTGCCAGGATCCAGGACAGAACTTAATTCTTGGAATCTTGACATATAATAGATCATCCATAACATATCCATTTATAAACACAAAAAATGCCCCACAGTGGTGTGCTTATTTAATAAGTACAGTAATATATGAGCGAGAATGCACACTCTGAGGGACAAAGGGAGAGAGGAGTACCGGTCATTCAGCCTATCCCTGCGCATTTTCTCCCTATGTGCTTTGGATTCAGGTGCATTGCATGCTTCTGATCTCGCCCTGAAATATATGAAAGTATGAAAAACAGATATACAAAAATAAAAGAAAAGGGAAGAAGATAATATCTAGATTTGAATATTGCATAGTACCATATGGATACAGTAGAGAAGATACAAATTGTAAACAAATTCCAGAAAACATATAATCACCTCTTTTTGGAGTTGCATTCCTTCAAAACGTCAGAATTGCCATCCGATACATCAAGCCCAGTACTGTAACATGGCAAATCAATATCATAATGCCATCATTAGAATGCAAGGTTAACTTTCTTTATAAAATTCTAACATTCCCTGACGAAGAAAACGAAAGGAAAAGTTTGGTAAAAAAAAGGCAAAGGGGAAAAGTGGATGCATTCTAGTGTTTTCCAGATAAAGAGTCAAGTGGGAACATCAAAAGAAGGCTTTAAAAAGAAATCGTCTTCAGATATGGATGAACAAAGCAAGATGGATTGACAGAGACTCTCAAGTCTAATACAAAATAAACTTTCAATTGACAGAGACTCTTAAGTCTTATCTATGTGATGACATTCATCATCTATGCTTTCATTCGTTTTGGAACACTCCCATAATGGGAAAACAGGCACAAATATAACACTCATTATCCAGGCTTTACACTTTAGTGGATGCACTTTCCCAAGTTTTCATAGAACCATTGCCACTCATTCAGATATCAGGACCAGAAAGGCCAAAAGAAACACATTCAACTCATTATATCAGTCTTTAGATAGCAACAGAAACAGAAACAGTGTTTAACAAAGTAAACCAATGAACCTTAGACCTACAAAAACTTCATCAACAAAAACACCACACCATGAATGCTCATTAACCCATCTGAGTCAAACATTCACCTATCATTACTTGTCCTCACATGTCATGACTACCCTTTCTATACAGCAGAAATAGTCTCTTACAGTATAAACATTAACATTAATGGAAACAGAGTAATTAAGAAGTACAAACACTGAAGCCTATTCCAGAAAAAACGCTCAAAACAATGACAGAAATTCTGGAATTTTGTTGTATAACTATGGACAAATTAAACGCCCAATTCAGAAGAAGCCCCCACCTAACCCATCATCTCCCAGAGAAAAAGATGCAAACTTTGGAAATAATCTGACATTTCAACCCAGAAAAAAAACTCCACTTATCGTAAACAAATAGTGAGACGTGGTTCCATCCCTCACAAGAACACCATCTGATTACGTAAACCTAAAATCCTGGAAGCGAATTCCAGTGAGATTTTAGAAGAATTACTAAAATTGCTGAGGAAAAATAAGGATGTAGAGACCTAGGAGCGGCGGGAACGGAGAAAGCATTAGGAGGCCATTGAAATCCAGGTTCAAGAGAAGGGAAGTGGGCGCCGGGCACAGAAATGTCTTCAAATCCCAGATCGAGGAGCCAGTTGGAGCAGTCCTCCTCCGGAGCCGCCATTGCAGTCGACGACGGTTGGCGTTCGGCAACGGCGAGTGAAGTACACCGGAGATTTTTGGTGAGCGGGTTTTTTTGACGAGAGAAAAAGAGTTACCCAAAAAAAATGTGAATGAAAAAGTTAGAGAGACTAAATCAAGAAAAAGAGCGGTGGAAGGACAGAGCGACTCCGTGGCGGGCGGATGTTTGGGGTCTTTTGATGGGTAGTTGGACACGTAGACGCCACCCGTTCCTTTACGTCATCAAATCCGTATGGTGACAGCTCAATTAGTCACGGGATAAAGTTTGAAAACAATGTCTTGCCAGGACAGTATAAAAGCAATTTGGCTGGGCCATGAGATCCTTAAAGTTGGAGTTCAAACATTTGGAAACAGCAATCAAATCCTTGTGGTCATAAATAACATTTATCTTCGTTTTATTTGCATCAAATCTTAAGAAATCTCATACAATTTAATATGATATAAGATCATTGATAAACTTTGACCCATAATCTTGCAATTGTATAACCCTCTAGCCAGGACTAGAGGTCAAATATCTTTTGAGTTAATCCCTAAAGGTAGGTAGTGGATTGATAATGTCAATTGAGTGTATCTTTTGTGTTAGTAATTTTTAAAGGTTAGTGGATTGATAATGTCAACTGAGTAAGGTTAGACTTGCTTTAATTTTCATCCGTACATTTTTCGGTAGCATAATGTTTGAAAAATTTGCACTTACTCTTATCCTCACATTGTCTTGCTACAACTGGAAACATCATTTTATATTAGTCATGATAATCCTGGACTACACCCAAAAAAAAAATTATTTTACAATTTTTCTTTTTAGATCAAAGAGGAACAGGAATACCCGGAGACATCAATTATTCAAGTCAATCATTCTCCAAAACGCATTGAGTTTTCGATGGCAAGTTAATAGTGAATAATAATATGGTATGCTTTTGATGAGTTTTTAACTGTACACTGAGCTTATCAAAGTGGAAAGAAAAGAAAAATGTATTTTGAAATTAAAAATGGAAGATTATGATGCGATTTGTCCAACCCATTGGCCATTTCCAACCTTCCATAGTGTGATGGAATTTCTTGAACGCTTGGTGGAGAGTGGAAACCATGGCGTCACTCTTTTAAAGTTTGGGCATATGAGTATTCTTTGCATATTGGTCCCTTAAAATATGCATATTCCAAGAACAAAACAAAAAATCTTATTTAACATAACATATTGTGATTGGTTTAATGTCAAATCGGGAATCAAAACGGTTGCTAAACCGCTGAAAGATGAGCATCAATGGTCATTTTCCACAAAAATGTGCTCTGGGGAACCTTACAGATTTCTTGTTTAAGAGATATGAAAGAAATTGAAGCAGCAGATATCCACATCTGATATACAAGACAGTAGAGACTAGAGAGACTCAACCTACATTTTTTTTTGTACTATTGACTCTATTACAATCTACATTGTACAGCTACAATCTACATTCGACATGAAACAGAACAAAAACCATAGAAATATAACAAACAATATACAATTGGTTTCTATTTGATCGTGTGGATGCAATCCGCTGAGGAAGCTAGAATCCCTACCATAGTAATATTCTCTGTATCTACGTCTGAATTCACACTGTCTAGCTTGTTAATGGAGGTATAGGAGTTCCATCCTCGAGAAAATGGAAGAAACTGTGCGGGAGGGAGGGGGGCGTATGCAAAGAAGGATTCAATGCCACGATAGAAGTGGAGTGTAAAGTTATTCCCAGAGAACAAAATTTCGTGAAGTTGAAAGGCACAAAAGAGACAAATCCTTGTGTGTGTATAGTCTTTTCGGTCAAAAGCAAGGCTATGGCGCTACGCTAACAGAATGCCTGCCTGCCATACAATTTGGCTCTAAGCACCCATGACAGACACTTTGGCTTTTCAAGAACTCAGGAGGTTCTCTAATGTTTAACAAGTTGGCACAAACGGTAGAAACCACACGCCAGAACACACAGATTAGGAATATATCCCGTGTTATCCTGTCATTTATCAACACCGATAATGATAACTAAAAGCAATGGATTATATATAAGAAAACTCAGCGAATATCATGGACTTCCTGGACAACGATAGGTCAAGAAAGTGGTATTCTTTATCCCCTCCTTTTCAGATATACAAAGCCACTTGCCCATCGGAATAAAAAGATCATTGAAAACAAAACTATGATTTAAATCACTCCCTATATAAGTAAATAAAAAGTGTCATCTTCCTCACCCCATTGCTCATACATCTAAACCACTCTTAAGCAAATTTACTTCTGCATTTCTCCAATTTGAAAACAAAAGATCAATAATGAAAAACTGAAGAATTGAAGTAAATGTAACATAGATTCCCATGATCAGATAAGGAGGCCGGGGTGACTGTTTATGAGTGATAATTTCATTGCCCATCAGACATATATGGTTTTGCACAGTGTGAATGACATTGACTGAAGATTCTGAAATTTATACTAACAGTGAGCAAAGAGAGGGGTTTATATTACCTTCTGAAGTTGCAACCATGGCCTCAACAAAGGGTTTGATTGCCATCAGGGGAATGCTGCACTGAACAACTGTGAAGTCTGCCACAATCAAGATAAACCCTAACGCTGGAAAGGAAAATTAAAGAACCAAAAAGGAACCAATTACAAATCCAAAAAAAAAAAAAAAAAAAACATAAATGTATCACAAGAATTGGCAAAGGTTATGTGTTTGTCATAGTTTTGATGGCGAGAAACAGAATAAACAAGGTTAAGCAAGATTAAAGACGACAGAATGATTACTCGAGGCCAATGTAATTCAATCAAGAATAATTTTTAATTTAAGAAGATGAAAATCAAGATCAAATTTTTATTCATGAGCAAGATAAAAACTTACAGGGAACCCTGAATTGGTCGGCTGGTACTTAGTAGACGTGAATTCTCAGGAGGACATTTTGGATGGTGGAAAGGAATGATTGAGGGCGAGAAGGGGGTTAAGTGAAAAAAACAAAAAACAAAAAAAAAACAAAAAAAAACAAAAAACAAAAAACAAAATAAAAAACAAAAAACAAAAAAACAAAAAATGCGAAGGGTAAATCTTAAGATTTTACAACTCTGGAGGGTTGAGTGACGCAAATTATATGGTGGATCATGTTCCAAAATGCATTGTGGACCATTATCATGGCTGATACTGCAGTTGTGTTGAACGGATACTGCAGTTGTGTTGAAAAGATATTGCAGTTGTGTTAAAAGGAAACTGCAGTTGCGTGGAATAGAGGACATTCATCCGTTCAACACAACTGCAGTATCCTTTCAACACAACTACAGTATCTGTTCAACACAACTGCAGTATCATTTCAACACAACTGCTGTTCCGCGTAACTACAATTTCAACATAACTGTAGTATCAGTTCCACACAACTGCAGTATCAGTCATGATCCATGATCCACAATGCATTGTGGACCACGGTCCATGGTATAACAACTGAAGTTTGCAGAAATCCAAGTCAGATAATATATAACTAGTATTCAATGCAATAAAACAAGGGCTACCTCATGTGGTTTTTGTTGGGTTTTTTTTGCAGAGATATGATGGAGCAGTTGATTTTTGGAGAAAATTTATCTTGTGGAGAAAAAAAAAAAGACTCATTTCGTACGTTCAGAGCGCACTTCGCGTCCCAGTAATTGCATGTTTTTCACACACTCGTTGGAGCGTGTCAAAGTGACCGTCAACGTCAAAGTGGCCACCTGAAACATGACCTTTTCTTTCTTTTTTATTTTAATTGTTTAAAGTTTTTTTCTTTTCTTTTCTTTATCTCTCTCAATTTTGTCTCTCTCCAATTGTTATACCATGGACGATGATTCATTTTGCATTATGAACTCTAATACAAAAATTTTGTACTTTAGTTAAAACATTTTGTACCGGTAGTTAATAGTTTCTTTACATGTAAACAAATAACTTGATAATTGCTGCAGGTACAGAATGTGTGAACTACATATACAGAATCTGAATGGTATTTTTGGACGAGGGTCTATAATGCAAGGTAGACCCAAGGCAAACCCTGATCCATGACATAATTTGTAGCCTCTCTCATACATGGCTTCTTTAAAAATTGTGCAAAAATCCAACATATATGGTTGCTCTTATTATATTATTACTAGTATTATGGTGAAATTAAGGGATAAAATAGAAATTAACATGAGAAATAATATTAGAAGTGTATCAAAAATTATGATCAAATAGTATATTAAAGTTATAGAAATAATATATTATGATTAAATAGTATAACTTTGTTGGGTTAATGATGCATAACAGCATAACTTTGTTGCGCAATATTGTTGGTCAGATAGATAAAAATTTGGCCTTAAATATGAGAAAGGAGTCGACGATAAGAATGCATGTGGCTTAAGTAAACATGTAGAGCATGCTAAGGTAGTTGGGGACTTGTCGTAGGAAGAATTAATTAAATAAGTGCATTCTCATTGTTCATTGAAAGAAAACCCTAAAAATGACAAAGGAAAGTGACGGCCACTTTTCTTTGCACTTAGTGAGCATGCCCATTGGACGCATCTATCTCTTTCATTTATTTTTTAGTTTTTTTTTTATTTTTATGTCTGCAAATGTCCAAACACAACAACATACAATTTGCAATTTTTAGCTAGTTAACCTGGAGATGGTGACTTTGCAAGAGGATTATTATCTCAATTGAGGATGCTTTGATATGGTAGACTAAAATGACTTGATTATATGTTTAAAATTTTCATTTCTTGTCAAATTGAAAGCGCAATTATGTTATTTCAAACATTAGAAATTTATTTTACTTACATCTATCAGGGTAGGTAAACGTTTGTAGGCTATCCTCAATAGTTGGTTTTTCGCGATTTTATAAAATGGTTATGCTATGCGGTAAAGGAGAAGGGGCGGAAAGAGGATGTTTTGGGTCCTCAGACAAAACATGAGATTTTATCAGAATGGTAGGACCTAGTTACCAAAATTAAAAAGTTGTTGTTTCATTCACGTGCAAAGCAAAACAAGCTCCTAGTGGGTGTCATTCGCGTGCAAAGCAAAACAAGCTCCCTTCCTTGACTTGTGAAGAAATATATTGTTACCTCTGATCCTATCGAACTAATTTGTGAAATATATTGTTACTCAAAATAGATTTAAATCTATTACATTGTAGTATCTATTCATAGAGTTGAGAGGCTCAATCTCATAACCTCCTACTTGGAAGAGTCACTACATGTCACTTGATCAGAAGGTCATTGGCTTGTAAATTTATATTTATAATAACATTTCTTAAAATGTTAGTTTTATTGGTGTTAATCCAAATTATCAATTATATTTTATTTTAAAAATAATAATTCACGGATTTATCTCTTTCAAATAATAATAATAATAATAATAATAATTGACGGGTTTCTCCGAGAGACTCGTTAACTAGTATGGAGCAAGTTAGTGTCAAAAAAATTTGATTCACAATATTTGTGGGTCAGGCCACAAAGACGTGTGAAGATTTCAAGTGGCAATAAACACATGCCAAGTTTCCTGAGTCTTAGAGCAACCATACTAGTGAATTTTTGTTGGTTTTTTTTGTGGGGTCTATGATGAGTTAGAGGTGAGAGAAAGAGGTGAGGGAATCAAATTTCAACTATTGCAATGTATGGTTTATTGTGGGCCCCAAGGAGAGAGAATAAAGAGAGGAATATACTGATTTCATGCGTGTCTCACGCACATAGCGCGCCCAAAGGGCCCGTAAATCCCATCTTTCTCGCCTGACAATGCTGTTTTTTTTTTCTTTTCCTTTTTCTTCCATTTTCTCTTGCCCTCTCTCTTTTCTAAGTGGATTCTAAAAAAACTGTGCCAACAACCCACTAATACTGATGCTCTTAGCGTAGCGGTTCATTGTCCAACTTGAAGTCACTACTGAAGGTGGCAATATGAGGTTCGAATCTCATTGGAAATATGAATGAAAAAGCGCCAAAGATGATGAAATATGTTGATTGGACCATTTGTGCACACATGAAGACTAAAGTTTAATTTGATCGGGCGATTGATTTTGCAATAACTCAGCGGACTTAAAATTAATACCGCAAACGTAAAATTGAGATTACCTAAGTATAAATAAATAAACACAGTTGAACCCCACATTAACACTTTTTTCATAAACATAGCCCAACCCACATTAACACTCTTTCATAAACATAGCACAACCCACATTAACATTAACACCCTAGTTGTGTGTTTGTTTGTTTGTTTTTTTTTTTTTTTTTTTTTTAATAATTAAGAAAAACTCTTTGCCATTACTTGAAAAGTGTGTATAGAACAAACTCTATTGGCCTTAAGGTATTGGTATAGTAGATGAAACGTTTCACTTAAGATTTATTTTCAACGACAATGTGAGATTTCATCCATGCCAGGAACATTGGCTTGATTTAGAATATAATTCAACCAATATTTGAAATTTGAAATTATTAAAATATTTGTACACAAATTTCATGTAGTGTAAAATAACTACCAAATTAAACCGCACTAGGGAAGCGGACCAAACCGTGTGCGAAGCCAATGAGTGAATAACCCTGAAACTAGAGTCGAGAGCCCCGCCTCCGCTGTATCTCTCAACTACAGAAACTGTGATCCTGTTTTCCCGTCGTCGGGCCGCCGGTGAATCAAAGAGAAAAAATGGCTAAGAACCGACCCGAACCCGCGAAATCTGTCGATTCGGAGGAGGAGGAATCCGAGCAAGAGGAGGAAGAAGCTTCATCTGACGAGAATGGAGGTTCCGATTCCGAGCCAGAAACACCCTTAACCCAGGTTTCCACCAAAAAGCCTTCCGCCTCCGCTCCCAAGAAGCCCCAACCCTCTTCTCAACCCAAACGCGTCTCCTCTTCCGAGGAATCCGGTTCCGAATCTGACGACGATTCCGACTCCAACCCTAATGTCAAGCCCATCGCTTCCAAGCCCATGGACGCTCCTTCCGCCGCCGCTACGCCCACTAAGAAGCCCAGATCCAAACCTGCCGCTCCTAGGCCCACTTCTCCGACCAAATCCGCCGCCGGAACTAAGCGCCCAGCCGCCGCGGACGGTGAAGCCAAGGAATCGAAGAAGTCCAAGAAGAAACCCAATCCTGAGGTTGAGAGTTCGGTTAAGAAATCGGTGACTGAAGACTCAAAGAAGAAACCCTCTGTTGAGGTTGAGAGTTCTGCAAAGAAATCACTTTCTGAAGACTCAAAAAAGCAACTTTTTCAAAGACTCTGGAGCGAGGAGGACGAGATTGCTGTTCTGAAGGGCATGATCGCTTATACGGAAGAAAAGAATGCTGATCCAGTTGCTGACTTGAACGCTTTCCATGATTTTATTCGAGAGTCTCTGCATATTGATGTCACCCGGACTCAATTGCAAGACAAGATACGGAGGCTGAAGAAGAAGTATGAAAACAATGCCCGTACTAGTCAAAAGAAAGGAAAGGAGAGAACTTTCTCCAAAATCCACGAGCAAAATGGGTATGATTTGTCCAAAAAGATATGGGGTGGCCATAAAGCCCAGAATGGGAGTGTTGTTAAAGCTGCAGAGAGCTCGAAAGCTAGTAATGCAAGTGCAAGGAAAGACCGGATTAAGAATGCTGTTATTCCAGTTAAGGATTCCACTGTAGCAGCAGCAGCTGAGGTGGTTGATCATGTTTTGGATGAAGAGAAAGAAGCTAACACAAACATGGATGTTGATATCAATGTGGAAGCTTCCAAGAGTTTGAATTTGAGTGGAGGAAGTCTCTTTGGGAAGTCAGTGAATGAGTTGGCAGAGTGGATTGAGAAGAACAAGGCTGGGCTTAGCGAGGAAAAATTGATTGAGATGGAGGGGAAGTGGAAGGCACTTAAAGTAGCCGAGCTCGAGCTGTTCTTGAAAAAGACTGCCTTGATTCAGGAGCAGGGAAGACTGGTTTTGGATGCACTGAAATAGGTTTGCAGGTATATTATGTAACGGGGTGGCTAATTTCGTTTTGTGCTCATAGGTCTATTTTGATGGTGCTGGCTTTCTGCATTTACTATTTACTTTTCGTCAATTAACTAGCGGAGCATGGTTGTAGATGTTATTGTGTTATTACATTGTTTGAACTAGAGTACTTTCTTGACATTTTAGCTTTGTATTAAGCTTACATGAATCTGCTCCTGACTCCTGTTGTTGTTTCCGTTTATATCATCATTTATTACCGTTTTAGTTGTAGCTTCTTTAATGTTAGCTACATTTCAAACATCTTGGCAATTATCATTCTTTCCAATTTTGTTACAATGTGTTTCTTTTATATATGGTAGTGTTCATATAATTCAAATCTAGATGGTTTGACTTGTAATGGCTGTGAGCCACTTGGTGCAAAAACGAGAAAATGGAACAGGAATAGCAGTTTTTAGCTTGATGGTCAGATCTATCTTCTTCTTCTTGGTGCCATTTAGTTTGTATACAAGGAGCCTGTTCCGTAATATGGCTCTGCTGCCCCTATCCTTCAAATTGATGGTTAATTATCTCTGTTTGGTGGGTTTTTGAAGACAACTCGGTCAGGGCAGGTCGCAATTTCTTTGCTTTGTTTGTTTGTTCCCAGTTTTGGGATTGCTCTATTCGTTTTTGTTTTGTTTGCTCCCATTTTTGGGAATACTATATTCATTTTATTTATAAAAACTGATTTTTTAGGTCAGCTTCCTTAGCTCTCTTAGTGTTACTCGGTGTTAAGAAGATCTCTCGACATAATGCTAGTTTATTCATTTATTCTGTGTAGTATTTTTTTGCAGATATGAAATTTTGTGCACACGAGTAATATGTTATATTGCTATATGTGAGATCCGAGGCTGATATCTATCTTTCTCTAGCCAAGCTGGGATCTTACATATATTTGAAGTCATTAGCCTAGCTCTAGCTGCATAGATATGAGTTTGTCTCGAGCACAAGCTCGAAATATCTTTATCTAGCCAAGCTGAACCCTTAATGTGTTTGACTGACTTGTCTCGCCTTGGATGTAGTCATTGGCAAGATTTTTGGTGGGTGAAAACTCATGGATTCGAGTTCTTGCAAGCATTAACGATTTCAAGAGCGTGTTAGAATCAATCTCAACTCATATTGTCACTGGGCATGTTTTGCTTTTAAAGTTACCTTGATTGCATTGCACATAGGAGGATGGCATGCTTTTCATTAATTTGTCATTGCTGATTTGAGTTAGTCAATTAGGATCTGCCATGGCCTGAAGGTGTAGTAGCTTATATATGCTGTGATATATTGCAGAACAGCCATTGTCTTAGGAAGATGATAATAATACTCTGTTGGTGCTAATGCACCCCGAATGAGGCTCTTCTGAGGCTTTTGCGAGATGCAGATACTAGTGCAGTATGTTAATCTTCGCATTTCTAGATCCATGCCTCTATGAGGCTTTTGCGGGATGCAGATACTAGTGTAGTATGCTAATCTCCGCATTTCTAGATCCATACCCCTATGTTATTTGCCTTGAATGATTATTAGCTGCCTGTGTAAGTTCCTAAAATCAATCTTTGAAAGGGCTGTATATCATTGCACAACAAATTTTACTGTATACCATGATCCATGTAACAGCATGAACCATGAAGTAGGTATCATTGTAATACGCAGTTTCGCTTCCAGCGGACGCGATTGGTGCGTGAAACACGCACTATCAAAGCTCTTTTTTCCCCCTTCCTACATGCCCCACAGCAAACTCACATTACTATAATATAATCAATATTCTCTCTCATACACTTTCTTCGTTCCACTTCACATAGAAACCAAAAAAAAAAACCCCTTGTAGATGCTCTAATCCATTGAGTTTAGTTAAGAGTATAGGCCCAATGGCCGATAAGAGCAATGTCCAGTTGTAAACTTGTAATGGCCTAAAGCTATCTTTAGGTCATCAACATTAGTGGATTTTAGTGTGATCATTGAGGAAATGTGAGTGATGTGGAGGAGAGAGAGTGAAGAGAGAGAACAAGTGAGAGCCTCCTGGTTGGAAGAAGTCGCGTGGAAGGCAACATAGCGCCCAACCGGGTGCGTGCATGAGCACGTTACCAAATATTGGCAAATTATCGTGTAATGTGATGGTATTACCGTTACCAAATTATCAATTATTTGTAACATAAATGATGATAGATGTAATTTAATTTAATAATATATTCATTTTTTTTTGAAAACTTATTTAATAATATATTCATAAAATCATTACAAAGTAAAATATTTCTATAAAAATGAATAATGAAAAAAAGGTACTATAAATAGTGTAAGTATTTGGATGATTTTTTTAAATAAACTACTGCATTTATAATAATTAATATAAACTTATAAATCATTGAAAATTACGTATAAAAAAATTATAAATGGAGGTTTATGGATCAACACGAGGGGTAGATTTTTTGAGTAATTATGAACAGATGCTGCATTGTAACAGGGTCAGTAGTACTCAAAAAAATACGAGGAGTAGATTAGTTGAATGATTTGTATGTTTATTTTAACTAGTGTTCACACCCGTGCGATGCACGGAATAGATTTGTTATAATATTTTAAGAATATATAGATCGATATATAATTATAGAAATTATAACATCAAATATTATAGAGTGCAATTGAAATATGGTTTGGATCGATTATATTTTGTGATGTTATCCTTGCATGAATTTTACCAAATAATTGTTGAATTAATAGCTAATACGTAGATGTAAGCATGGGGTGCTGAAACTTTAGGAATTTTATTTATCAATCTTTAGGATATACATAACTTGGGCAAATTTACTCTTTGAAAAAAAACATAATATCCGTGAAACCGTCACACATCATTGTTATCCTTATATTTTTATCCACTTGTTTCATGATCTCAAATAAATTTTTACCTGTTTTTTTTTTTTTTTTTGGCAAACAATTGTTTTTTACCTGTCTTAAAAGACATTTTCTCAAAATACACGTGGCAGTGATGCCCTTTTCTCTAGAAAACGCTCAAAGCTTCCTCGCACTTCGCAGGACCTTCTTCTAAAAGGAAACCGCTGAGATCAACAGAGACAGAGATCGATGGCAGCGTACAGGTGGAAGAGCTTCTTCGACGACGAAGATCGGCCGGAAAAGCCAAGGAGCTATGGCGTCACCGAAATGAGGTCTCCGCATTACTCTCTCTTCTCCCGCCCCCTCCTCCAGGTTCGTCCTTTAAGTCTTTCTCGTTTTCATTCAATATCCTCCATCCAAATTCCTAACGAACTCTTCTCCTTTCCATAAACAAAAAATAAAATAAAATTATATCCTTCAATTGTGATTATACTTTCTGAGAAATTACTGTACAATAGTTGTGTGATTGCTGGTTGAGTGGTTAGTGAGAGAAATTCTGCCATGTTGCCTTCGAAATAGTATCACTTCTCAGCCTATGTTTGTGAGCTTCACTCCTCAAACCGCTACTAGTGTTGTTATGTTCTTAGTCATATTAGTGCATTCTTTCACAAGTTATACCATCATTAACATGACATGAGCCCTGCGTAGGTTAATCAAGTTTTACTAGAATGTTCAATCACTATAATGCTGCTCCTTGAACTTGAACTGTTGATTCTATCATCCTAATGTTCATCATATGTGAATTAATCTGGCTGATGACATGAGCCGGTGCGTAGGTTAATCACGTTTTACCAGAATTTTCAATCACTATGTTGCTGTTCCTTGAGCTTGAACTGTTGAGTCTATCATCCTAATGTTCATCATATGGGAACTAATCTCGATGATAGTGTACCAATTGGAATTCTTTGAGATGTGGTATTGATAATATTCCGTGGATTTAAAGGGAACAATTACTTTTGATGGAAGGGATAGATAGCTCCTACTGTTATGTTTTTCTGATCACCGGTAGTAGTCAAGTTTGTTTTATTTTTCTTTTCCTTGAATAGGATATTTTTGAGTCTATGGGGCAGTTTGTTGATGGGCTGAAGTTTAGTGGAGGATCTCATAGTATGATGCCAAAGACATACATCAGAGACGTAATTGACATGGCACATAAACACAATGTATATGTTACCAGTGGTGATTGTGCTGAAAACTTGCTTCGCAAAGGTCCTTCACATCTTAAAGAATACATTGAGGTACACTGAGTTTTTTTTTTTTTTTTTTTTTAAATAATAAATAAATCATTTTCCTACTATTTCATGCCCTATTTATTAACATTAATGAGTTATTCTTAACAACACTTTACTAGGAATATAAGCAGTTGGGATTTGATACCATTGAACTCGATGTTACATCATTAGATATTCCTGAGGAGACTCTTTTAAGATATGTGCGGTTGATTAAGAGTGATGGTCTTCGAGTTAAGCCTCAGTTTTCAGTCAAGTTTAACAAGTCGGATGTGCCCTTGAGCAGCAATAGAGCTTTTGGAGCTTATGTTGTTCCAACGCCTCGAAGTTCAGGTGAGCTAACAAAAAATGTTGATTTAATTAGACAGGGTTCATTATCATAGAGATCATTTGAGGTTTATAATTTGCTAACCAGATTTTCAATAGAAAAAGATAACCAGAAAAATGCTTCTTGCATAGTTACATGTAACCACATGGTCTAAGCTCTATGAAGCATGGCTGTGCTGGGTGGTGGTGGATGGGTATTGTGAGGTACCAAGTACCAAGATGCAGATCTTAAATTTGTGTGAATTTGTTCAGTCAATGATTAATGCAACTACTGGTTGGCATTGACGACCACTAAAGTAAACCTAGAAGGATAATGCATCTGAATCTGAAATGCATGCATCATGTGATCAGATTTTATAATATTTGTTTTTCCACTCTAGTAATTTTATTATTGAAGTGTAGAATGTGTTTGCTTCTTTTTCATTTGATCCAGCGTTGTTTTCCCGCAGACTATGTTGAAGATGTGGACCTCTTGGTTAGGAGGGCAGAGAGATGCTTAGAAGCAGGGGCAGACATGATAATGATTGATGCAGATGACTTATGCAGGCATGCTGATTCTGTCCGGGGAGATTTGATTGCAAAAATCATTGGTCGTCTTGGACTTGAAAAAACTATGTTTGAAGCATCAAGTCCTCAAACCTCCGAGTGGTTTGTGAAACAGTATGGTCCCAAGGTATTGGGCCTCCTAATTTGGAGCTTCTTCTAGGATTCATATTCTTTGTCTCATTCTAAAATCATTTTTGACTGTGGTTTACAGGTGAACCTTTTTGTGGACCATTCTCAAGTTATGGATCTAGAATGCCTTAGGGGGCAAAACCTTGGTAAAAACCACACCTCCATTCTGGGTTCATCATATTACCTATTCTGATCTAGTGTTGGCATGAAGAATGAACCTCCCTGTGAGCAATTGCTATTTGCTTTGGTCTTTTAAAGTAACAATAATAAGTTTTACTTGTCTTGATCTTTAGTATCGTGTTTATGCATGTCATATCATTCTGTTCACTGTAAAAAGTAAGGTGTTTCATTACCGGCTTCTCTTGGATAAACTGTTGTTGATTTTATGAGTCCACAATATGTATTATGTATTCTTAAGTGATGGGTGTAGGTGTCTTTGTCTCCTTGTATTGAATTTATATTTGCTGAGGAAGAAATTGTTGTCCAGATCCTTTACTAGAGCTGTATTGTTATCGTGGAAATACAAAACCTTTTCATGAAGTCTATAGATCATATTAACAGTCTTTCTTTAAAATGAAAATTTTGTTAGAGCTCAAAATACAGACCAGCATACAGAGGAGGAAGAGGAGAACCATATTGAATGCCCAAAGGTAGGTATATATTAAAGAGTTCAGGACCCATCTTCCTTCAGTAGTCACTTTCTATTACCCTGTTGTGAAGAAACATTTCTGCTTCCTATCATTATTTGATGAATTTAAATCCGTAAAGAAAGGTTGGAATATTTATCCATGAAATTGCCTAATTCTTTCGAGATATTTCCCCTTTTTACCATTCCCAGGAAAAGAAGGAAAAACATATAAAAAGAAAGAAAAGATTAAAAAATTAAAAAGTTTGAATACTAAATACTAATGCAAAACATATAATTTCATCTCACACGTCATATACTCATCCCCAAGGTGTTCATTAAGTAATAACAGGTCACACTTATTTTCAATTTTGATTTATTTATTGTGGTTATGATCCTTCAATTTATTTATTATTATTTTTTTTGTTTTCACTTTGAGTTTACTTATTTCCCTAGAGGCACTTATTACTGTCTGCATGTGGGGTATGAAAAACTGGAAATAATTAATTATATTAAAATCAATTAATTTTTTTTCCATATCTGAAATTATGACCATTTGTCCAAATTAATCTAATATGGCAATATTAAATGTGCATTTACCTCTGTGCATATCTGAAGAAATTTCCATAAATGGGAGGATCTCTACATATGCACATATACTCATACATTTATGGCCTGGTTAGAGAAATAAAACTAGTTACAACCATGGACTGTGGTGTCTTCCCTAGTTACAAAAAGCAAAAGTGATTGGAGCAAAGGTCATTTTCCTTGGTCCCATTCATCTGTGTGTTATTTTGTGATCAATTAGTATTTCATGAATGTTTTCAAGACATGTGAAGCTTGAAGCTGGAAGATTTATAAGGGTGGAGAAAGAAGAAAGATGCCAGCAGTTTGGTGGAAGAGGTCATTTCACTGTAAATCAGAAACCGGAGATGTGCATGATCCAATTACAAGTGGTAAAAATCTGAGCAAGATATCAAGTACTAGGAAGCCAACAACCAGGTCTGGTTGTTCAAGGTCTATTGCAAATATTAAAGATGTTATTCATGGAAGCAAGAGACACATGGAGAACCTACACCTGCAAAGCCCGAGATCTGTTGGAAGTTGTGAACTCTTGAATCCAATTACTCATCAGGTTGTGCTTAATGACTCATCTTGTGAACTCAAGATTACTGGTTATTGTTTCCAAAATGACAAAGGGAGTGGCAATGGTTCAGCCTTTGTGGGCACTATTAAGCCAGGTACACCTGTCCCTGTAACTGGAAGCCATTGCAGTATACCACCCAGAAAGCCAATAGGGTCAGATAGTCCTCTCAGAAAAGGCTCATCTAATAACCAATTAAGGAGGGCAAGGTCAAGGTTTGGTTCTAGGTCTGGGGCCAGCACTGGAGGAGATTCAAATGATTCTCAGCCTTCGACTTGTCACAAATGTGGTGAGCAATTCTCAAAATGCGAAGCTGTTGAATCCCATCATCTCTCCAAGCATGCTGGTAAGACTAGTATCCATGTCTTGTTTCATTTATCTGATATTGTCTGCAAGCATGAAGTTTTACATCTAGCTTTTGTTTATTGCTATCTATTGAGTACTTAAACTTGAGGGATGCCATTATTCAAATTGCCTAAAAATATTGGCTTAAAAGTACACATTTCATGTACAATTTACAGTTACACAACTTGTTGAAGGAGATTCTTCAAGGAACATTGTAGAAATGATCTGCAGAACCAACTGGTCATCAAAGTCTGATAACAACAACAACAAGGTTAGCGATGGGATTGAAAGGATCTTGAAAGTGCACAACATGCAGAGAACACTAACACAGTTCGAAGAATATCGTGAAATGGTAAAGACCAAAGCCAACAAACTTGCCAAGAAACACGCTCGTTGCCTAGCTGACGGAAATGAGCTACTGAGATTCCATGGCACAACCCTGGAATGCTGTTTAGGCATGAAACACTGCTCAGGCCTATGCACCTCGGACAAATGTGGTGTTTGCCAGATTTTGACACATGGGTTCAAAATCAACGGCGGGATCGGAGTTTTCACAGCTTCCACAAGTAGCAGAGCACTTGAAGCCATCAAATTGAAGAATGACAGGAATCCAGGTGTGAGGAAGGCTCTCATAGTGTGCAGAGTGATAGCAGGCAGGGTGCATAAACCACTGGAGAATGTTGAAGAAATTGCTGGCCAATCAGGTTTTGACTCTTTAGCTGGTAAAGTAGGCTTGAACTCTAGTATTGAAGAACTCTTTTTACTCAGCCCCAAGGCTTTGCTTCCTTGCTTCGTTGTCATCTGCAAACCATAAAACAGTTTCGG
Organism: Ipomoea triloba; assembly: GCF_003576645.1. Taxonomy (NCBI): domain Eukaryota; kingdom Viridiplantae; phylum Streptophyta; class Magnoliopsida; order Solanales; family Convolvulaceae; genus Ipomoea; species Ipomoea triloba. The sequence goes on from NC_044916.1 coordinate 3,068,086, forward strand.
AAGTCCAATTTGATTGTAATTTCTCAGGAACACTAGTCAATTTTTCATTTTCTCTTTATCTTTGTAATAATACCGATTTATAACCTTTTTTTTTTTTTTTTGAAAAACCGATTTATAACTTAAAAACATTATTTATAAATACGTTCCTAATACGTAATTCTTAACTCCATGAAACGTAATTCTTAACTCCATGAAAATATCATCATTAGAACTGTGTTTTTTTAGTACTATTGACCATGTTACATGTTTCTGTTTATATATACTTTCTCAACTTATTGAAGCTCAACGAGTTTGATAGGGAATATACTCCGAGTAGGTATACGGTCCTAAGTATTTGGTACGTAGACGTATGCAAGTACGGGTGTTAATCCTATATGGCCCTAAGTATTTGATACGTAGACGTATGCGAGTACGAGTGTTAACCCTATAAAAGGGACTGAAAGCCTACATGCAAGGGGGTTTTCCCCTCTTCACTCTCTCCCTAAACAACACCCAAAAAGCTATACTCTCTGATCTCTCTAAATGAATGAAAAACAATCAATAAAAGGGATAGATTGAGAGCCCATTTATGATCTACACTATACTGTGCATACAATTCCTTTACTTGTTTTGTAAACAGGAGTACACGAAGGCAGTAATTCATATCAGAGTTAATATCGCCTCCACTGAAATTCTAACCTAGAACATCCCACTTGGTTCTCCCGTGCTTAATTCTTTAAGATTCCAGGTTCATTGTTCCTTCTTATCCTAGGATAAGATCTGAACCAAATCACTTGTGTGTAACTTAGTTCAAAATATGATTCGGGCTAAAGAATAAATGTATTGAAAGTACGAATCTTCACATCGCCTTGATTGTTTAAAGAAAAAATTAAAATTATATTACATGAAAATGAATATTTAAGAAAAAAAAAAGGAAGATAAAACTGATTGAAATAATTATGCAATGTTAGTTCTTTTATAGTTTAATTGTACTTTTTTTTTTTTTAAATTCAATACTAATGTATTTTTACCATGAGTAGATAACTTAATTGACTAAGTGTGGGGCATGGTAACATAACTCATATCATTTTTGGCCTTTGAAAGCTTTATAGTGTGAGAAGCTCAATGAGCAAGGACCAACCCTTTTTATTGAGGTTTTAGTCTTACGACATATATTTGGTTGGCATTAGGGACAAGTCTAGACTTGAGAGCGTAACAGATGAATAACAATGCACCAAAGAAAATTCACATAAAAATGTAGAGTAAAATGATGTAACTATAGAAATGAGCGGTTATTGGAGAATTAAAAAATCTTTTCAATCCAACTAGTATTTTATAGACTTGTTCTTTAAGAAAGATTAGTTAGTCATTTCTTTTTACTTTAATATTCTAGTTTACTTTGTAATCTTTGTCATTACGTGCTCTAAAAAATACACACACCTTTTTAATAAGTTGAAAATGAAGGTTAGAATTTAGTATTAAAGTCTACATGAGAGTATTTTAAAATTACTAATAAATTGATGATCCAACTTTGATAATTAATTTTGAGAATCAAAAAGAAAAAATTATATAATTTTGACTTTTTGATGCAAAATAGGTGAGAATTACATGAAAAAAGAAAATTTCAAAATCTCTAGTGATAATATGTATATTGTACATGAATGATACTTATATACGAATACGTATATAGAGCAAACGTAAATGTACGATTTGGCAGATTTGGGTCCGTGTGCACAACGCAAAACCCTTTCCCTCTCTTCCATTGTTTTGTGATTTCTTTTTCGGGCCCTCTAAAGCCATCTCTACTGTTGAGTCCCATACTCGATTTCTATTTTCTAGAGATAGAAACGAAGAGAGAGCGAATCTTTCTTTAGGGAGAGAGAGAGAGAGAGAGAAAGAGAGGGCAAGGGGGAGATTCGTCATTCGTATATAAATCTACCCTAGGGGGAAGGGGGGTAGGGTGGGGTGATACACAGAAGAGAGAATGGCGAAGAAGAAAGCAACGATGACCTTGAAAGACTTCCATGGCGGTTCTATTCCTTCCGATCTCCCTCTCCCCTCTGCCCCTGGCGTGTAAGTTTCTATTTCTTGTTTTCCCCCATATGTTTATGTCTTGTTGTGCAGATTTATATTTGTGGATATGGTGGGTCTGAATATGTGCAAAGATGAAATCTTGATCTGAATTCAGCATTATTTTCTTTCACTTTATATGCCTGATTTTGATTTCATGTGAGCCAGTCTTTGAAATCCCTACTCTTCCCCCCTCTTTTAAATGGTTGTAAATTTCCCAGCTTTGTAAACTGCTGTCAATTATTAATCTGTTCCAGTGATTTTCAGCCAAAATATAGGTTATGTTAGTGTTCTTTTATGAGGGTTGTTATCAAAATGCTATCTTTCATAGACTATTGATCTGAAATCCTCTTGTCATTCACCCGGTTTTTCTTCAATAGTTGGAGCTTAGCACAATCCAGAAACTTGTGTTTCTCATGTTTTTGCTGTAGTATTGGTGTGGTTTAATTATTAGAAGATTCATGGAGAGAACTGTAAACTTATGTATAGAAATACTGACAAGTGGGAGAAGGAAGACACAAATACACAATGGTAAAGGTGACTGTGATTTGATTTTTGGCAGAAGTGTGAGGCCATTGGATCGCAATGGATTTGACCGCCAGACACCTTGGGGGAGTACTGGAGGAAGGACTGATCACAAGCTGCGCCCTGGATCGGCAGGGGCGTCGAGGAACTTTGATGAGAAGACTCCATTCCTGAATCACAATGCTCACATAGGCCGGAATTTTGATGAGGATGAGAGGAAGCCATTGGATGGGGTATCAGTACCCCGTCGGATGGTTAGTGACGAGAGCCTTCGTGCTCAACCAAGCCGTGTCGAACCCAGGAAGGACAACACATCAGATGGTAGGGCCAGGAGCAGACCAGTAACAGCACCGGTGTCTCAGATTTCAAGTGGTACAACTAGTGGTTCTTATGCATCAAGATTTGCTGAAGCTAATTATGCTGGAGTGAATACTCAAACTTTTGGTGGCAATAGTCGTGTAAACGTGACTTCTTCAAATGTTGGTGCAGTTGGTGGTCAAGCTGTTATTGGGTCATACTCAAATGCTTGGGGATTAAAGAAAGAGGCAACAGTTGTAAAGGAGCCGGTTGCTACTGGATGGTCTGCTCTGGATACTGCATCCAAGTTGGCCCATGCCAGTGCTCTTGAGAAGGTCTCATCTGGTAGGTGGCATTCGAAGCAACAAATGAACTTCCCAACAGAAGTAGAGGTCCTTAAACATCAAGAGGTGAAGAGAGAATCGTATTACAGGGGTGGTGAAAGCTATGATAGGAATGCCTATAGCGTGAGTGATGCAGTTGATGGGATGGATTATAACAATAAGAGTCTGGCGATGCATGCTGAAAGAAATCTGGCTCTCGGTGATGGGATTCATGTTGCAAGTAATAAGGAGTTGCCTGCACATGAGAGAGTTCATTCTCCTGTGTTTATGGAGGGTCCGGAAAAGAGAGCTTCAGCTACTATCAATGGGGTTCAACGTTCTCAATATGCTGTAAAACACGGTGAACCTGAACCACAGTCATCAGTGCCTTCAGAAGCATTGGAGAGGCCGAAGTTAAAGCTGCTTCCTAGATCTAAGCCATTAGGAAATTATGAACCACCCACTGAATATAAGCAGGTAATTTATTTAGACTTTTACATCTCTGTATTTCTTTAGAATTGCATTTCATTATTGTATTCTGTGGATATAGGGGCACCAGCAGCAAAGTGAACCCGTTCGTCTTGAATATGGTGCTACTGTGCCTGAATCTTGCAATCCCCACAAACATGGTGTTGTTGGATATGAGGGTGGGGACCGAGCTGTTGAGCGCCCAAAATTGAACTTGAAGCCTCGATCACAGCCTCTTGAACACTTAAACGATGATGAAAAAGGCAAAAGGTCAGCATATTTCTAATTACTTTCTTTTCCGATATTATTTCTCATGTTCAAGTTTGCATCCATGCTAACATCTAATGCAGAAAAAGCCAACAGAGAGAGGTGCTTGACTGTGTATGATTAATTCACTTATTTAAATAGGTTTTTATCATCATTAATTTATCCTTTCTTAGTATATCTATTGATATATTTTTTTTGGAAACTTTTATTTCTTTGAAAGTGGATTATGGGTTGGAAAGTGTAATTGTGTGTCTATGGGAAACTTTTGAGTATTTGGTATGTTGCACGCGCTTCAATCTGTGCCTATGGGAAACTTTTTAGTATTTTATCATAATCTTACTATGGCCTTATTTTCTGCCTGTTTTGACGTTTGTGATTTGTTGCTGCAGGAACACAGTCTTTGGTGGTGCTCTTCCGAGAGAAGTGGTAAGTTTTCTTTGATTGTGGTATGCAGAAGAATAAAATAATCAATTTTTATTTACAAACAGGAAAAGATCCTTCCTCTTTTCTGTCACTAAAGAAATGACTTCCACCAAATTGAATGTCTAGATTGACCTATACTCATGCTTTTCAGAATCCAAACGATTAAAAATATGCTCCCTCATCTTACTTTTTAGACCTAAGATAGATTAAAAAAAAAAAAAAGAGAAGAAGAAATTGGATGGACTATACAGTCCAATACTTCTTCTTTTAACTTTTTATAATTTTGTGAAGCTGCATTTGTTTTGAGATTAAAAAAAAAGTATTTTTCTTACTTTTTTCCAGTCTTGTGTTGGTGGGTTTATATAGGGGTAGGCATGCAATGGCCACACATTATGAACTTCTGAGTGCATATGCCACATCTTCTTAAAAACTCAAGAAGCAATTATGTTTGTTATTTTGTTGTAATTCTTTGTGTTGTTTATCTGCTACTGCCAACACCAGGTTCTAAAGGCAAGAGGCGTTGATGATGCTGGTACAAATGATCATGACCGTCAACCCTTCTCTAGGTAGGGAATTTGATAGATTTGCATTTTGACTGGAAGTTCCATCGAGCTTAAAATAATTTATACATATTTTTGTACGAAGGAACAAACAAGATGCCTCCAGGACAGAGACTGTGCAGGTGCATGCTTCTCGTTATAACGGAAGAGCTGAGAATATTGTCACTGATAATAGGACTGCTGGAAACACGGATAGGCGAGATCCAAGATTTAATGGTCAGAGATCAGATATGCAGAGGAGAAACAGGCAAAGTGAAAATCCAAGAAATGGCAGAGACAGGGAGATCGAGAGGTACCATCACCAGCAACCACAGGCACAGGACAGGCCAACCTCACCAGAAACCTGGCGCAAGCCTGTTGATCATCCAAAACCTTCCAGCGATGCTCCAGTGCGATATGGGAAAGTAACCTCTGCAATTGAGCTTGCCACGGCCTTTTCGAAATCAGTTTCTGACCCATCTGCAGATTGTTTTTCTGGCCAGAGAAACCTCACCAGCCGGAATCAGGCCCCCTTTTCCCGACTGATGGGTCCTCCCACAAGGCCTCAAGCTCAGATCAATAGCTATTAAGCTCTTTAAGAAAAAGATATTCGGGGTGTCTGTCAGCGGCTTTGCCATAGTCGGGTATCCGATCACGGAAGCCACAGTTGGGACAAAAAAGGGACAAACAAAAAAGACAAAAGAGATAAGTTTAACAGAGTTTTATTAATTTTTTGTTTTTCTTATCTTGAGAATAATCATAGATGTGATACTTTTAGGATTCCACTCAGAATTGCTGCTCAATGAATTTGTGAATTGAAAAGCCGTAATGGGTGGAAATTATGATATTTAATTTTGGAAATTCTTTTAGGATATTTTTCTTCAGGTGTATTGCATCTTTATTGAATTTCTACATTATTGTTCATCCTCCATACGCCTTATCGTACAGTAAAAGAGCACATTGTGTATATGTCACACTATCTAGCTAATTTTTAGTGTCAAAGTGAGTAGACCATGTTTGGTGGATAGTACAAATTAAAGTCTACACCACCTTTATTGCGGGGCAAATAGAGTTGGCTCAGTGGGCTCCTTGTCGGGTCTTAGCTACTTGACCTTGAGGGGTATTTATAGCTAGTTTAAAGAACTCAGTCCACATGAGGGTATTTATAGCTATTCGACTTCCTAAATGCATGGCGAAGATTTATTTGATCGGCTATAATAAATTTATGTCTAGAATCTTCAAATTCTATACAAACTTAAGAGTTCTATAATGTTCTAAAATATTATATGCATCTTTACACTACTAGTGTTATGTACAAGTTTTCGAAAAAAAACTTCGAAAATGTGTAGCAAAATGACACGGATGTTACAATGAGCCTTAGATGCATAGGAGCGGTAGTATCACCTAACCTTCATGGCTTCATGGGAGTAGATTGGGCATTGGTAGACTTTGGTGTCCTTGTTTGCTTGTATCTTGCCTATAAATATGGACCTGTTCCATGAATATGTTTACTTTTGTTGTGCTATTGCTGTGTGATCCCCTAATAAACTGATTAAAATTATAAATGGAAAATCTAGTTCTATCAAAATCTAATCAATTTGACACAATAAAATTGCTATCTAATGAATTTGGAATTAATACAAATTAATAAAGTTTATGTTTAATAAATTTGAACATAAACAAATTGATTTAATAAAGAATAAATTTGATTTTTTTATGGAGTTCAACAAATTTAAGTTTAATAAAGATAATATTTAATAGGTGAACATTTTCTAAAACTTATAAATATATGATTTTAGCATATTATATTGAATTGTGTATTTTTAGTATTGGAATAGTGAACTTTCAGAATGTAAATTGTGTTTCTAAGCCAAACACATAATAACTGTAGAAGGAAATTTGTATTTACAAGACTACTAAATTAAAAAAAAAATTAAATTGTGTATTTTTAGTATTAAAATTAACTAAAGTATTTGAAATGAAATTGTGAATACAAAACAAGGTAATCAATTACATATATGTTCAATGCAAAAAAAATAAAAATTACATATATGTTAACATTGTGTGTTCATAGTATACAAATTGTAAATTTTTAAAAAGTAAAATTGTGAACATTTAGTAGGTAAATTGTATATCTAAACCGTTTTAAACTTGGGTCCACAGAATAATTTGCCTATACTTATATCATTAAAAAAATAATAAAGACGTTCAAGTGTCCAACAATTTGAGACAGTTAATATGCGAACTGCTAATATAATTGTAAAGTTTTCATTCTGCATGGTTAAAAAAATAAAAATTACAATGTCGTGAAAGCACTTTGTGATTTGAAGTGTATTTTGTACTTTGCAAAGTTATATTCCCCCTCCATGTAACTTTGCAAAATACTCGACATTATAAAAGTTTTCTTTAAAAATAATCTATTTCTACATTTCAATTTTTAAATCTTTAGACAAAATTTATTTGACATTATCTATATCTTCAAATAAAACCAATACTATTCAATACTTACCATGAAGACGTAGACAAAATCAAATTAATTACCTAAAAATTTAAGTGTACAAATAACATTTTACACGGTAAAAATTGAAGATGAATACCCATTAGGTGTGGATGAAATGACATGTTTCTTTTAATTTAACCAAAAATCTTGGGTAGGTAAAAATAATATTAGTCTGGATATGTGAGATCTTAATGTATCTTGATTGTGGAACCCCGTGGTTAGACAAAAAGAAATTTGAAGATAATGTGAGTCTTTTTTAATATAACCAAAGGTCTCGAATCGAAATAAACATGATTAGTTTTCGTGTCTAAACTCTAATATACTTTGATTGGAAAAACCTTTTTTATGAGACCTGAAAAAAAAAATGAAGATGAATAGGCTTCAATGATTGTGCATTGTACTATGCTGCCATATTCACTAGTAAACAATATGTACTATTTGGGTACTTAACAAAATTAAAAATGTACTTTGATCTGGAGAGACCATTCCTGTCAGAAAGAACAAATATTGGACAGAATATTTCAGGCTTCCTTTTTGTACACTCAATAACTCATGGCCTCAACGTAACAAAAAACAGAAACACAACAACCAACATAACAATTTGTTACACAACTAAAGAAAAACATAAGTTATGTGTTTGGTTTAACTAACAGAAGCTGATTCAAATTGTATAAGAAAATTGATACTTTTTGTACCTAAATTATAGAGAAATTAAAAATTTCGCCTTCCAATTATTGTCAATAATTTCATTTTTTTCGTTTTTGAGTTTTGTTAGAGTTGTGTTAAAAAATAACATTGCAGACAATTAGGCATGAAAAAGGTCAATTCAGGGACGAAAAACACTCTATAATTAAGAGAAGATCAATGTTTTGTTTTTTTTTTTAATTATATACAAACTAATTTATAGCGGACAATGTACAACTTTATGAAATTTCTAAGGTGATTGACATGGGTGCCTTTGTATCATATATGATATGTCCGGTTGTACAAGATATTGTAGTAAAGACAAGTGTTGACAGTACCTGTTACAATCTAAATAACGCATATGGTTGTACTTAGTACAAACACGGGTATGGATCAACCATAAAAATTCCCCAAAATTTTATAATTGTCTCAAAATGGGGCAAACCATTATGATGTGAAAATTTCTATTTTCTTTCTTGGAAAAAAAAATTCTGTACAATGTGGTCTTCCTCACGATGAACACACACATTCATGCTAGAATGAACCCTGGTTTCTCTCTCTCTCAAAGCACCAAAAACATTGATTTGAATGGAAGCTAGAATGCCCAACAAACTGCAACAAAAAGATTCTCACCTCTCAATCCCTTCCCCAGAAGAAGAGAAATGCATGTTTATGCTGTGAGGCACACTTACATAAATTAAACAATTAACCTGAATTAGACCACTACTCTCCATTTCCAGTGCCAAAAATCTCCACCTTCATATCTGATCTTCTGATTCCAAAAATGATAGCTGATACCCTGAAAAGAGAGTTCCCCGACGCTGCAGCAGCGTTTGTCGATTTGTGCAGCACAGAAGAGAGTGGGAGGAAGGGGGGAGGGAGAATGGACAGGAAGAAGAAATGTGTTGTGGAGGTTCAAGATGACAGAGAGTTTAAGTCCAAGAATCTCCAGGCTGAGAGGCGTCGTCGAGAGAAACTCAGCCAGAGGCTGCTCGAGCTTCGCTCATTAGTCCCAAACATAACCAATGTAATTTCACAGCTCCACTACTTATTATCCTCTATGGTTCAAGATTTTTGTGTTTTCTTGAATTCTAAGGTTGTGTGTTTCTTGGTTTGCAGATGACTAAAGAAACGATAATCACGGATGCAATTAGCTACATTGAGGAGCTGCAGAACAATGTGAAGGAGCTGAGCAGCCAGCTTTTGGAAATGGAGGCCACTTCTGGAGTGGAAATGGAAGTGAAAGCCCAGACTGATTCTGCTGCAGAAGACATGAAGAAATTTGGGATTGAGGTAAATGTTTTGTTTTCGATTTCTATGTGTCGAATCATGGATTCATGTCTGATCTGCAGCATTGTTGTGAACAGGCAGAGGTTCAGGTGGCTCAAATCAACGAAAACAAGCTCTGGATCAAGGTAATCTGCCAGAACAGAAAAGGCGCCTTTACGAAACTAATGGAAGCCATGAATGTTCTTGGAGTCCATCTCTATGATACCTCTGCCACCACCTCCAAAGGTGCCCTTCTTGTCACCTCAACTCTGGAGGTACAAAATCACAGCAAATATAATATAATGTTATCATGTGTCCTAAGATGTTCTTAATTATCAGACATTTCAAAAAAATTGTGATGTTTTTCTTTTTTTGTGAGTTGCAGTTAAATCAGAGTGGAGCAGCAGAGGCTCATCAAGCTCAGCAATTCTTGCAGGAGATTATCAACAGCATATAAGGATTTGGCAACAGATGAGAGATTAGGATATGAACTGCAGAACAAACATGACAATCTATATATCACTGTCATAGTAGGATCTTTGCTTTTTTAACAAGTTTGAGATAATTAAGGTTATCAATCCTACAAGTTACAGACCACCAGATCTGTAGTTATTATTACTACATAATCATTATTATTATTATTTATAATTAAGATCTTGCTTGTGAATTCTCCCCACTACAAGAAAGATCCTCCCTTTTTTCCACTCAATCAACATAGTCTACCAAAATGGTGGGACCCAAAGCCAGCTGCTGCTAGCCAATCAAGAGGAGGAATTCTTTACAGAACAGTTCAGATTTGATAAAAGGCACATGAATCTACAGTCTCCTGGTCTGTATAAAGTTTGAAAGTAACATAGAGCTGGGCCCCACCCATTGCTACTAACATTGGACATACATACATGCAAATTCATAGAAAATGAAATCTCATTCATTGCTCCCTTCCCTGATGTTTTGTGTTTGCTCTCAAAACCAACATATCCCAAAAGAATGAAATCTTTGGCATAATGGCATTAATATGATTAATGTGACAAAACCCACCATAGATCTATCCTTCCATACCCATTCTTGACATTTGAGGTTAACCGGCCTGACTATAATTCACCACCTGACTCACCCTTTGGAAGGGGGTTTCTGGGTTTGGATTTCCTATTACCCTTTTTTATTTTCGCGATTTGGGAACAAATTGCATAACAATATGGTATAATAACATGTTATGAATTTGTCTTGATTATAGTTTCCACACTTCCAACTTATAAAAGAAATGGAATAAAAATGTGCACTTTCTTATTAAGGAGACACCAGATTGTGGTGGTAGCCATCCTCAAACATCAGTACCCAATAAGCAAAAAAGCATTTGATGAAAATTTTCAAAACTGTTTTGTTTTGTTTTGTTTTTTTTTTGGTTCCTTCTCCAAAACTTTTTTTTTTCCTAGTCAGTAGATTTCCATAATAATATTTTTTTTTTACAACCCTAAGCACCTAAAATCAGAATCTCACTCCACTTTCTCTTTCTTTCAAGCTTCATCAGCTTCAGCCCCACACAACACAAACACAAGAACTCAGCCCCAGAATTTGCAGTTCATCATAAGGCTCCAGAAAAGGGAAAGCTTTTGAATCTTTCAATCTGAAATCCAGTCTCCTCCCTCCCACCTTTCTCCATCAAAACCCCTGCATTTTATTTGATTTAATCAGATCAAAAAAATATAAGAGTAACACTTGTGTGAGACTGTCTCACGGATCTTTGACCTCATTAATCAAATATTCGACCGTCTCACACAAGTTTTTGCCAAAATATAAAACACCCGGCACCCATATCTGTTTCTTGATGATGAAAAAATAAAAAAGTTTGGATCTTGGACCATAATTTGAGGAAAAAACACAAGTTTTTGCCAAAATATAAAACACCCGGCACCCAAATCTGTTTCTTGATGATGAAGAAACAAAAAAGTTTGGATCTTGGGGCATAATTTGGGAAAAAAATGTTACCTTGAGGGCTACAAACAGGGGGGTCTTCAAAGAGGGAAAGGGATAATTGTTTATGAGCGAGGCCAATGTCGAAGAGGATGAGACCGGAAGATGGATCGTAGACGATTATATCCTTAACGGGGAGCCATAAAAACAGCTCTTCCTGGGAAAGGCCTTGGACGCCGATGAGGCCGCCGTAGGAGAGATTGGCTCTAACGACGCTGTCGAAGAAGACGCGGGTCTCGAATTTGGCGACGCAGGGGGTTTCGAGGTAGACTTGGAGGTGGCCGTCGTCGTCGAGGTCGTAGGATTTGACGACGTTCTTGGGGAAGAGGCCGGCGGGGAGGCCGCGGCTCTTGAGGAGGTCGTGGATGTTGGAGGCGGCGGCGGAGAGGCGGAGGAGGAGGAGGAGATGGAGGAGGAGGAGGGCCATGGGGGGCGGTTGTGGGAGGGGGAACGGTTCAAAGGGAAAGTGGGAGAAAGGGAGGATTTTAAGGGGGGGTTTATTATGGCGTGAAATGTTTTGGAGGGCCCTTTGGCTTTTGATGATGATTAAGTGTGAGTGAGAGTGTGTGACTGTTTCAACAATCACAAACAAAATACCCACCCACCCCCTTCCCCTCCCTTCTTGTTTATGTTTCAAGATTTTGTCTTCACCGATGATGTTTCTTGGGTGTTGTTTATCTACCATAATAACGCTTACTAAATCTCTATTTTGCCCCCCTCCCACCCACCCCCCGCTCCAAACTCTACCATGTGTCGTAATTTCATCCGAGTAATACTATACTGGCTTCTCGTGACATGTGTTAATTAATTAACTCGAAAAAAGAGTATAATGCGGATTACGGTTCTTTTCTTTCTCTAATAATACCATGGTATGTTTTATCAAATATTAATGTGACGCGTTTTTATTATTCTGTTTAAAAAAGGGTCTTGATTTTTTTAGAACTTTTGTTTTTGTTTTTGTTTGTATCAATTTATTCAAATCTTTGAGGGGTTCGGAATATAGTGGGCTTGGAGCAAGTGGATTAGGACCATTAATTTAAAAATCACAGGCTCTAAAGAGGTCGTGGAGTGGATTTTAGATGTGAGAGATCCTCTTTACCCGTTACACATGATTATTGACAATTGTAGAAGTTGGTTGAGAAAATGATGGAGCGTTGAGATAAGCATATTCTTCAAGAATAAAATACACTGACTAACATTCTCGCGAATTTAACCCTCTAAATGAGTACTCAGTGGAGTGATTTTTTCAGAACCAATAGGAAGAGTATGGAGCGCTTTGAGTGAGGATTGATTGGGTCTCCCTAAGCCTCGTAGGGTAACGCAGTTGCATCCCTAATCATTTGTTAGGGCTCAACCTCTCCTTCATCCAAAAAAAAAATAGCAATATATATAATTTTTCTCCTATTTGATCAATTTAAATTAATAAAATTAATAAGTTTAAATTTATTAAATTTTATATGATAGCTTTTAAAAAAAAAAAAAAAAAAAAAGGAAAGAAAAAAAGAAAAAAGAAAAAAAGAAACTAAGAGGTATTTTTGCCAATTTTTTTTTCTTATTGTCTCAATTCAATTGATATAACTAAATTACAGCTTTTTTCATTTTTAGAAACAAACATTTGAATAAAAGGTATGGATAAGGTTGATAGTAAATACCTATGAAGTTTAATATATAAGAAAAAATTTAATATGATTGGTTTAACAAATTTGTAGGAGAGAGGAGTTGAGATAAAATAAAATAAAACAAGAAGAATAATAAGTTGAAAATAAAATATTATGTTTATGAAATGCCAAAAGAATCTTTATTTATTTTCAAGAATTTGGTTGGAAATGAAGGCATTGATTAAGATCTAATTAAAAATAGTCATGGGGTATTAATGAGATGACGTGAGTCTCTTTCAGTTTAACCAGAAGTCTCGAGTTACGTTCTCAGAAATGCAATTATCTTAAAACCCATGAGGGAATGCAACTATTTTAAAATCCAAAAATGCTTTGTGCTCGACATGCATCACAAACATAATTAGTCTTAGTGTGCTGGTAAGGACACTATAGTCCAAAAAAAAAAAATCTAATTAAAAATATAATAAAATAAATCAAGACGAATTATAAGCATGATCAGATTTATTACATCTATACTATAAGATGAATTGAAGTAAACAAAAAAAAGTAAAAGTAAATACAATATATATTACTGATTAGAGTAAAATACTAGCTGAATTTGAAGTGAAAGTTAAAAGAAAGTGATGATGAGGGGATATAAATGGGGTGAGTGGGGACAAATGAGAAGGGTAAAACTGAGTGAAGTGTACCCAGCACTGGACAATTTGGCTTAGACATAAAGGTTTGGTTATATGCAATAATATATATTTTGCATGGTAAAAAGCAGTGTATGTGACAGAATCATCATTTCAGAAAGTTGAAACACTATACCTCAGAATCATCTGCAACACCTGCACTTGTACTGTTTGTTGTTACTTATGGACGGAAACTACGAGGTTTCAATCTTTAATTTATTGCATTTTATAGAATTCTCCTAATTACATATCAAATAAGAATGACAAAGAAACATACTCTAAACAAGCATAACCATGTTTTCTCTTCCTTGCTTCTAAAGTTTTAACTATCACTCGAAACTCACCAAACACCTTGTGCTCAGATGGCATGTATTGATTCTCAGGGCCGGCCGGGGTTCAGGGTGGGCACCTGCCCAGAGCCCATCTCTATAAGGGGGCCCATAAGCCATAAGATATACGGAGTATTATATATATATATATATATATATATATATATATATATATATATATATATATATATATGTATGTATGTATGTATGTATTACTTATTATATATTAAAATAATATGGTTAATTGTTTCTGGAAGTCGAAAACTGAACTCACAAAGAATAAAAGAGACGTTGCCGCACACCCATCGTTCACGCCGCCCAGGAGTATAAGGGTCGCCCGTCGTGCCTACGCCACACCAACCACTCAAATACTTAAAGATTTTCAATTGACTAATTCAGATTGATTGATTCATATAAGTGACAGCTGCTTTTGTTTTTTTTTTTTGTTAAGATCGATTTTATAATAATTTTTTTTATACAATGTTACCTAAAAAAACATATTATCTGGAAGTGAAAAAAGAAAAATAAGTAAATAAATTGATCATCCGGAAACAAATTCTTCATATAGGGGCCCTTTTTTTTTTTTTTTTTTAATTTCGCCCAGGGGCCTATAGAACCTTTGGACCGGCCCGGGTGATTCTCCCATATAATTGGTCATAAGATCGAGCCTATAGAATCAGTTCTATTCAACAGATAGTTTTACATGTCTATTGACTTATTTCGAAGTGTCTCGATATTCATTATATAATCAATAATATTCATAGTGAATATATCATACATCATTTTTAAAATTTTTTCAATTCACATATAGGGCCACAAGTCCACATATATAACCACCACAAGAAATACCAGTGAGAAGCTAGCTTGAGGAGGGGATTTCAAAAAATAATTATTTTGGTGGTTAGGGTTTGAAGGGTGATGATGAGATTAGGCAGAAGCTGGCCGAAATCACGGGCATTAGGACAAAAGAAGGGCAAGGAATATATATAAAAGAATTGCACTTAAAGAATAACTTTTAATTTGTGGCCTGCAGGCTGGTAAATGGCCGGAAAATGTTAATTAACTACAAAAATATAATTTATGAATTATAATGATGTTGTGGACAATCGCTTTTGTTATCTTTAAGACTTTTTAGGCCCCCATCTAAAGATTTTTGGTACATGCAGTGATTGCATTGTCTTGTGCTTTGTCTTAAGCTTGACCCCTCTTTCCACCACCATTAATGTACCACCTAGGTTTTCCTTTCTTTCTTTCCCTTTTAATCCTATATATACATTATTTCATGTGTTAATTGTACTCAATAACCCAGGCTTCCACCCACCTAGGATTGGACTTATATTCACTTAATTAACTTTCAAAAAAGGATGTGTTGAAAATCAGGAAAATTAACTCCTGAAAAATGAGTCATTTTTAAGAAAACATTTTCATTTCACGTGTTTGGTTGCATTCCAAAAAACTGTCTTTGTGCGTTTGGTTATTTTCTGAAAAATAAGCAGAATTGTATAATTAAAATTTTAATTGTTGTTAACTAACACAGATTTGACAATAACTTTGCTTTGCCCAATTATTTTTTTTTTCAAATAACAAACAAAATATTAAAAAAAAAAAAAGAGCACTGGTTTCTACTGGTTTTTGAAGGAAACAAGTACAAACTAGACTGATTTTCATAAGAAATTAGTAGAAACTAGACTGGGTTTGCACTGGTTTCCAGCGAAAACTAGTCTGGTTTCATTGAAAACCAGTCAAACACAACCCTAAGTTTAATTTCTTTTACTGTGATAAAAATTTGGAATAATAGGTCATGTTTCAGTCCAAACACCTTGGTTAAGTTAAGTCTAAATGTACGTCTAACCTAACCACATTATCCTCTTGCTTGCGATCAAACAACTCTTAAGATCTAGTCCAAATGAATGCCTTGGCTCAATCAACACTTTGATTTACAAGTGTTGTCCGAAAGTGTAATGTGGGTGAAACTCGTCTTATGATTCTAACCGATAAAGGACTACATACAATAAGATAAATCAATTTAGGTTAAGTTGCTCATAGTTAATTGACTTAAATCAAAAGAGTGAAAGATTAATAGATAACTTTCACGAAAAGTAGAACTTGAAATTTTGTGAAACTATCAAATATGACAAAATTGATAGGAATTGTCGTAGAGTTAATAAAAAATGAATATCTCTATATTTGAACTAAATATTCATCGCCTTTCGGATTTATAAATGTAATCATTGCGGTGTTAATTCATCAAGTCCAAGATTAAACTTTTATCATGCATAACAGTTTCATCACGCTTAAGCTATATATAAATGTTCAATTCATAAACAAATGACTAATGTGGCTAAGCTACGTTATCGAAGACTTTGTATGGGATCCTAAATTATTAGGAATTGGCAAGAGGAAGTGGTGGGTGGAGCCGACCAATCATTATTGCATGGACCATGGTCCACACAGCTGTGTGGACCAAAAATAAAAAGTACATTATTTTTGTACTGAAGGTACATTATTTTTATATTGTAGGTACATTATTTTAGGGTACATTATTTTTGTACTGAAGGTACATTATTTTTTATATACTGTCAAATAATGTACCTACAGTACAAAAATAATGTACATTCAATATAAAAATAATGTACTTTTTATTTTTGATCCACACAGCTGTGTGGACCATGGTCCATGCAATAATTTGCCGGAGCCGACCATTTGGTCATTTTAATGTGGTTGTAGTGTAGGCTTGGTGGCTTTAAGAAAACAATTTTTATTATGGGCTGTAACCTATGTCCAAGGATGTTGTAGGCCTTGTTGGGTGTCATCTTTAATCCTCTGATCTTCTTAGCCGGCCCACTACTTTCCCAACTTCCCATTGCAGCTATGATCATCATCCTACAAACCCTACTTTTTTGTTAGTGATAAGTTGATAACGTACAATTGATTGCATGTTAATGGATGTTTTAAGTTATATGATTATATATGTATTTAATTTGCTCTATTGTATGTAGTAAGCTATGAGAATATTCTTAAATAAATGTTTTTAATAAGAAAATATAGAATATCTTTAGCTTATTACAGTCGATGATAGGCCTATACCTTAACTATTTAGTAAAAGGTAAGGTTGTTTGTCAAGTCATATCATCTCAACAATCGACCCAATCGTCATTGATAACAAGGGTGTACATGATAAAGTTAAAAGAATTGATAATTTTGTTTAAGGATTTATTTTCCTTTTAGTCATCTGATTATATTGGTCATAAAAAAATTAACAAAAAAAAAAAAACTATTATAATTGGATATACAAAAATGGTTACTTTTTTTAAAAAAAGAACTATTGTACGTAATCAGATAGACAAAAATTAAACAAAGTTTTTAGGGGCGATATATTAAAAGATTCTTGATCAGGTCTTTTTTTAAAAGTAAAAGTAAAACTCTATAGACGCAATAGTCTCACCATTGATACGGTGTATGAAAAATGTTTTTTTGATTTTTTTTTAGGTACTAACTACTAATGGTTAGTTGAAATTGTAGTGTAATCATGCCAACAAATCGCCTACATATATCATATACTTAGTAAGCTAGTAGTATTATTGATTGGAACCTACTCTTCCCTAAAAAAAACACACCCAAAATTATGTTTTATATCAACCTTATTTTACTCAAACAACTTTTGTGAATTAAATATCAGATTAGCAGCAGACATTCGAGTCGTGGAAGTTAGTAAATAAATTATAGAATAAAGATTTGTTTTTATTTATTTATTATTATTTTTAAAGAGGGAATGGTTTCACCTAAACAACTTCTATTATTGGTTTGAGAAAAGTAATTAATAATTTATATACGTGATTGGAGAAAGATGTAATTGCTTAATTAATGAGCCTCATCCACTTTCCATTAGAGGTACTTGGTGGCACTAGTACAGTCATACAAGGTGACACAATATATTTTAGTGAGATTTGAATATTCACAATTCCTTAATTTAATTAATTAATTAATAATTCTTTATACCCATGGTGTTGATGAGATGGATGGTGTGTGACACTTTTAGTTTAACCAGATGTCTTAGATTTGAACCATGAGAATACAGTTACCTTAAAACTCATGCAGGAGTGTTTTGTCATCTTTTAAGGTCCTACTCAACATGAACATGATTAATTAACTTTAATATTTTACGGTTCAATTGAATTCATATATAATTTTGTAATAAGTTTTACCACTTTTCGATTACTAAATAAAGGTTTGAATTTCACATTTTCATCTCATTAAATACAAAAATATATATATATGTAGTTATAAGACACAATAAATTATTAGCATGCAACATTATTTATGAGATGAAGAGTAGTTTTACTTTTGCTTGGCTTCTAGCTCTTGGAACTAATATCATTGATTTTTTTTTTTGGACAAGGGTTTAGATCACCTTATTGTTTGACTAAATCAGTTAGATTATATTTTAACTATATTAATATATTGGGCTTCTATTTTTCTATTTAATTATTTTCCTTTATGTTATTTAAAGTTTAGAACAATTTCATTTTCCTTTCATATTTGTGTGTGTTAATTTGTTGGTTCTAAAGAATGTTTGGAATGCATATATTAATGTGCTATAATTGTTCTAAAAATACACTGTTTTCTCTTTACTTAAATCAAACCTTATTTGTTGTAGCACAAATTTTAATTTTGTATTCCAAATCTATATTTCTTTAATTAAAATCTGAATTTTATTATAAGCTGATCTACTATATGTATGAGACAAAATTTCTCTCTATTTTAAGAATTTAAATGCTAAATTTTCACTATATAATCAATCTTATAGAAAAAAAAATATTTAAAAATATCAATGACAGTTTACGAAATGATTAATCAACATATAACAACAATATAATTGAGGTCTCAATCATATACATAAGAAAAATTTATAAATTCATATGTTATAACTTAATTACATAGTTCTTTCATTACTGTTCAACAACATCACTACATCAGTAAACCTATTATAATAATGTCACTTTTAACAAAAAACAATTAAGTTTTTTACTTATTAATATTACATTAAGAAAAAAAAAGTTAATTTATTTTAATATGAAAATTGTTAGAACATCATTTTTATTCTTGATTATAGTTATTATCTATTGTAATACTCATCTCTATTAATACTTTTATTACGGAGTACAAATTAAAAATACTCATTTTAATTATATTTAGAAAAGATATTTTTGTTTTATATATTAATTAGTCAATATTTAAAAATTATGCTAATTATTTACTTATTTTAATTTTCATGTGAGACTACGATCCACGTATGCTTGTCTTGCACCATACTCGATCTACACGCTTTCAGCAGACAAGTTGTCACTTCTCAAGTCAATTGTTAGTTTGAAATGTATTTACACAATTCAACACCATCAAAGTCAAAATCATTACTCCTATATTCCTATGAAATTTATATATAGTGGGAAGTTACTACATGTGTTATGTTTCACCAACAAATTTTATAGTGAAAAAGGAAAAAAATTATAACTGTAAAATAAATTTAATTTTTAAATATTTATCGTATAAATTTAATTTAAATTTTAATAAAGAATTTTGTAAATAGGCTTTTAATGAAACTTTAATGGTGGAAATCAAATATGTTACTTTACTAAAAACTTAAAAAATAATAAATCTGCATTATGAATAATTAAATGATTAACTTTATATCGTGATCTATTAGTGTCAAGATCAACCACTATACCAAAAGGTATAGCTGAAGAGATAACTTTATTATTTTATACTTGCGCAACAACTAACGTCATATTTTACTAACAAGATGTTGGACTCGAACCTTCAAATATTGAACGAAGAATTGCCTCACAAATTTGCAACACCAAGAATATTATAGTCTTGATAAATTGGAATCCATCTTTTCCTTAATAATTACAACATGTGTCATTTTGAAGTGAATCATTGCACTATTGTCAAACTTAAGATTATGGGCGGTGTCAACAAAATTTTGCCATGTTTTGCAACATGATTGTAATGAAAGGATCTCCTATTTATCCATATATATTTCTGTTTTAAATGAACAGAAATAATCAGATTTAAAAAAAAAAAATCTTTTTTCGTTTTCAAAAAAAAAAAATCTTGTTTCAAAACCCCGCAAAATAAAAATAAAAATATAGAGAATGATGCTTTTGACCCTTCATTAATTACGACATATGATGAATTAATCAGTTAGACATGTGCATTTGATCTTTAGGTAGGTGTCCTATAAAATGTTTACCACTATATTAGAAGTTGT
This sequence comes from Ipomoea triloba, assembly GCF_003576645.1. Classification (NCBI taxonomy): domain Eukaryota; kingdom Viridiplantae; phylum Streptophyta; class Magnoliopsida; order Solanales; family Convolvulaceae; genus Ipomoea; species Ipomoea triloba. Next base: position 3,088,291 of record NC_044916.1, read on the forward strand.
CATGACCAAATATTTACTACTATGCAAAAAAAAAGCTATAATTGGTATCAAATGAGCAACTTTATTTTATTATACTTGTGTAACTGTCAGGGCCACATTTTAATAGTAAGAAGTTGGACTTGGCCCTCCAAGCAACTGCCCTATAGTTGACGCTTTAGTGTTGATTTTGATTTTTCAAATAAGTAATTTATAGCAAAATTAAATTGAAAATACTAAACCAACGGCTAATAAAAAGATATTGAAACTCAAGATTACTTCTAAATCTAAATTTTAAAGTATTCACTATACTTCTTTAGTACTTGGAAGTAATTCAAAGACACGACTTTAAGAATGGAAACACCAAGAAGTAAGAAATTGAGTCTACTATACCCCACAATTAAATAAATAAATAAAACTTTGCCAAGGACCTTGTGGTCCAGTGACATCAAACCCTTCCCTTTATACGGGAGGTGGTGAATTCGAGCCTCAGTGGACACTGAGGCTATACTGACTCTCGTGCTTCAACAGATTGAGAAAGTAGTTATGAACAGATACTGCATTGTAATAGAGTTAATAGTATTCAAAAAAAATAAATAAAATTTCCTTTTCACAAATGCAAAAGAAAAAAGAAAGAGGAAAAAGAGAGAAAGAGACAGAATATATTAATGAATTGTACCATACATTTCAGCACTATACTCCATTCTATATAACGCGCTAATCGACTATTATTGGTCTCGAAAGGGACAAATGTTTTTATTTATTTAATTATTAGATGTCGAGGAAACTTGCTCTCATTATTTGAGAATGTGCAATAATTAGTAAATTTTATTTAGTCTAATAACTTATAAATTACATAGAAGAGGTAAATCGCACTAAAAAAAATTATGCGTGATGGTCCCAATCGAAAGAGTGTTGACAAGAATCAAATTGATGACCTTCTAGTACGAAAATCATACTCTAGTCACTTGTTCACCTTTTTCACGGCTCTATTTTTCTTTTTGCATGAGTATCAAAGTATTTACTCTTTGATGAATTATTTGACATTTTCTATATTATACTCCATAATTAATGTAGATTTTACAATGTCATTATTTATAATGTTGTAAGTGTACCTTGTGATTCATAAAGCTAAGCGTTCGCCTTATATCGGAAGAATGCGAATCCACTTTGACTCAACTCAAATCGAAAGTGAACCCCACATATATTTATATCACAAAATAGTTACATGTCATTTTATGCTAAAAATTTCAACATTAAACACAAATTATAACTTTATTAAACACACATGATATTATAAAATGTTTGCAGTGGGTAGTATACAAGCGAAAAGAGGAACCTTGAATTATTTGGACAACTTGAAATTTATCTCTTTCATAACTCTTAAGATGAATTCACAACGGTTAAGATATAATTTGTCGAAGTGGAAAAATATGTGTTAAAAAAAATTGTTCGTAGTGAGGTAGTACTGTTTGGTTGTTGGTAGTACAGTACAATTAAAGAGGCATAATTGAGTGGAGGCATTCCCCAGGTGTCTTTTCTCCACCTGGCCGCCACGTGATCCCATACTGCTTTTAACGACCCATCTGCTTTGTCTCTGTAAAAAAATCCCTTCCTCTGTCAAAATTTCCGTATATACAGTTTATACCTGACCTCAGCCTGCCCTCAGCATAACATCATCCCCCCAATACACTATTTAACAAATTTAAAGGCAAAATTTGAAAACATCCAAATAGTTCAAGGACCAAAAAGAAAAAGAAAACAATTTTCTTCGACTACCTTACGAAATTAGGCAAATTATACCATTGACAAATGTTCACCCGGATTAAAAAAATGACATTCAGATTTCGTGTTCACATTTAATACATTATGTGTCTGCAGTTAACAAATTATATGCTTGTAAATAAATTGATGGCACATAATATGCAATTGACATATTATGTGTATTCAATTTATTTACCATCACATAATTCATTAAGTGAAGGCACATAATATTCAGATATAATTTTTGAACTAGGAAGACCTTAATCCATAGTATAACAATTTACGAAATTATGCATGATGAGAGATTAATTAGCTAGCAAGAAACAAAATAGTATAGCGCTAAAAGGAGTAGCCGAGTGAGTGAATTATAATTCTGCTGGTATTAAAATGTCATGAATTTGATTCTTGTCAACACCTTATTGGTTAAACTTGTTGCATAGACTCGTCACATTGAGTCTAAGTCTTCTTAGTGTAGTTTATCTCTCCAGTGAAATTTAATTTGCAAATTTTTACACAGAAATGAAATTTACTCAATACATTCCCTTATATAGTAATTACGAGTTTTTTTCGTAAAAAAAAATAATATAGTGATTATGTGAGATGAATCACATCATGTGTGTTTTGATAGGTACAAGTTGGAGAGTCGAGACAAGCGTGGGAGTTAATATAATGATGTTTTTTATGTTGTGATGATCTGGTAATTACATGCACAACGCTCCTCTTTTCTCTATAACAATTATTGTGTTCCTTTTTTCTTGAATATCATTAACCACTTTCTTGAAGAAGCTAGCTAGCAGTTTGGTTATGTCACAGGTCAAGCCAGAAGCTGACAAATTTTACCATGCACAATAGATAATATAGTAAAATTGCACAATTTGGTTAGAACTATTGTTTTCTTATCTATATCATAATTAGTTACTTTATCACTTCATAACTTTCAACTTCTAATTAACTTATAACTGTTCAGTTTTTAATTAAATTTTTAGTAAAATTTACCAAGTTGATCCTATATTCTCTGTCTAAATTGATCAAAGGATGAATGTGCATTCAAGGATGAAGCTTAAATTTTTTTTTGATAACCCTAGTTTATCGGTTTTGTCAAACTATATTCTCGACCCCGTGAACCTGTTCGGCCTAAACTCATGAGAAGGTAAATCGAGTCAAATTAGTTTTGATACTTAACACAAAATGTATATTTTTAAACATAAGGAATTAAGGAGTCTATTCCAAATTCAAAAACTCAAATTTTTAATGTTTGTGGTAGGGATCGAACCCATTTTTCCGCTTAGAGTAATTATTAAGTGAGACTTATCATCATTAGGCCAGATGGCATGGATGATTTTCTTGAATGCATAGGGAGAGAAGTTAGGGGAACAATATTCGAGAATGCACAAGAAAACAAGAAGAAGAGGTAAAAATGTCACTAGCTTTGGCCTACTTTAGCTGCAGTCCTTTCATCCATGAGGACCACCTGCAATGTACATACTCTGATTAACTAACCCAAACCCAAAAGGATATGATCCGAATTCCCATTTTTAATTTTTGGTTGGATCTTCTTCCTGTGGATCAAGTGTTGTGTCTGGTTGGAAATAAGGTCGAATGTTGTCAGAATTAGCAGTTTGACTGTTCCGACGATGTGGAGGCCTCATGCGTCGCATAGGGGGCACGCTGCTTGCCGTGTGGACCCGTCGCTCCTTAACCCCACACAGTTTTGATCATTTTGGCTCCATCTTCATTAGCTTTAATTTGTATGTGTAACGTAATTGGCATTATTTAAGTGCGAATAAGTAATGTGTTCAAACTTACCATTGTTGCAATAGGCTCTCGGTTTGACTTCATGATTGGATTTATATGTATGTGGTGCTTTCCATTGAAAATTGTATTGATGTTGTGGTGGTCATGTTCGTAAATGAAAACGTTAAAATATGATGACTTGACTGATTGAATGAGAATTATTGTCAGAGGTAGACTACGGTTGTGTGGTCGTTGAAATTCAAATCTCACACCACAAATTAATGAAAATGAGATGAAATATAAGCGAGAAAGATGTAATTGTAGCTCAAAATTGATCATTGTTGTTATGAAAGCACCAAAGAATTAGTGGGTTAGTACGAAAAAATTAAACCAGATGGATCGTCATTGGGGTGAAGGCTATGGTTGCATGGTTGTTGATTTGAGCACAAAATTGTTGGTCGGACATACAAATCTAGATCTTAATAACAAATTTTGTTTTAAAAGAATGTTAACTAGTTCGATTAGATCAGTAGTCATGCATTCAAATTTGTTAAGAGAGGTCGGGAGTTCAAAACCTATACAAATATTTGCTAATGCAAAATTGAAGGAGTGATTTTGGAAGGAAGGGCAAATTTGTCCTCCCCACAAGAATGACAAATTGAATTGGCTACGTGATTTGACTTTAAGTTGACGAATTAAGGACTTGGAATTAAGAGTCATTAGAAAATAGAAAGACATCTTTTTTCTTGGTACATATCATTAAAAGACAAAAAACTTTGTTAATTATTGGGAATGTTAATGACGCGTTTTGTTACCTGCACTGCCCTACAAGTCAATCGTATATTCTATTTTGACTTCCATGTCCCATAAGATAATTAAATTCTTGTTGCAATAATGGCATAACATTAACTTTGATGGATTTCATGGTGTAATGTACTGGTAACTTGCACTTCGGTTCAAACTTTTCTCCGCTTTCATCAAATCCAAAAAGAAACATAAAATTTGATGAAAATTAGTCTCAAGTTATACAAAGAACAATAATGTTCGTAAAAATACTAAAATAATATCACTTGCACTCAATATTATATTTTGAATAGAGTTTATAAAGTGTCTAATCGACACCGATACTTTTGTACCATGTACATCCATAAGAAGTAGTCTAACTGCACCATATAGTATTAGAATATGGTAAAAACTTGTGTGAGACCGTTTCACAAATCCTTTTACGTGAGACGGGTCGGGTCAATATGAAATGCAATACTTTTTGAATAAAAATGTAATACTTAGCTTATACACTTTGATGTAAAAGTATTATATTTTCATTTATAAGTGAAATATTAGTTATGAGGGAAAATATAACACTTTTTATGAAAAAAGTAATACGTTTATATCAAAATATAAAAGTATTACATTTGTCAACGAAAGTATTATGTTTTTCCTTATAAGTAACGAACATTTTATTCCTGATTTAGTATTACATTTGCATATTGATTCGATCCAACTTGACACGTCTCACAGAAAAAGGTCTGCGAGATGGTCTCACACAAGTGTGAGCAAAGAATATTTATATTATACGTTATAAAACACAATTTTCTGGGGATTCGTATGGTACATATGTTAGCAATCAATGTATTCCCTGATTATTGATCATTATATTTTAAAAAGCATTTTAGATTTTCGTAGCTGTTGATCATTTTTTCATCTTTGTAAAGCAACAGCCTATGAGAACCTCGTATTGATTATGATGCTGGTAACTACTTAACATGAAATAATCATGAAATTTTTTAAAAATTAAAGACAAAATTAATAATGGTTTTGCTTTATTGAAGCTACAATGATCACGGGTGCTACGAATAATTTTTTTGGTCATATTTAGGTGGTCAAGTTAGCATATGAATTTATATATGAGATTTTATAGTGTACACATCTCAAATATGGTGAGAAATCGAAGGCTCTTAGTATGAAACTAGTGTTTTGATCACTTTTAAAATCTTAAAAAATTCTCGCTAATTCTAAACACTGATCAAAGTAGTCAAAACTTACAACCTGCAACCATACTGATCATATAAATTATTAAGACTATCAACAATCCTAATTTGAGTTGTAACTACTGTAATTTAAACTTGTTAATTAGTTGAATTATTTCCCAATAATAGAGGATAATAAAAAAAAAAATTTAAAACTAGAAGAAACAAAATATATACTATATATCTCTTGACAATCAAGGTGAAGCTTGAAAGTGAGATAATATCAAATATGCAATGGTCCTGAAATTCCGGTTCGTTCGTATAAATAATGTCAGCCGTAGAATTTAACAAGACTAAAGCAAACATTATTCTTCCCAAACAGTGACGTGGCTGCCAAATCAAACTTTGGTACTACCATAGGCGATATATATATAAACTTTACAATGAGGCTGATTTTTATATTGTACCTTTCCTTTAATTTGCGGGAAAGTCCGCGAGTACTAATTGAAAATGTGTTTTGAGTTAAGTTTGTTTTGTAATTTAGCCGATAAAAGATAAATCGAGAACGACAATAGACAGCTTTCACGAGAAATTATTATAATTATCAAACCAACTGTTGGATCAATTATGATTTACAAGAAAGCTTGTAGCCGTACTCGAAACTGTGTTTTAGAAACCCATTTTGTGACTGTAGTAGATAAATTATCACAATGAAATAAACCAGTCCATGTAATTAAGTGATTGGCTCAAACGAAAAAGCCATATTCTACCTATACTTAACTCGTAAATTCAATTATTTATTTTTAAAATAATTATATAATAAGAAAAATGCTATATTCCAATATCGATTTTACCTCAGATGTTCACATCAAGAGACAAACAAATCCAGACCCATGCTTAAGATATCTTTGCTCAATAAGTTTCATAGATTTAATTTTCTTCTCTATATATTGAGTTTTTATGCAAATCTTGACGTTGGTCTCTTACTATAGAACTAAAACAAGAAGTTAAGTGTAAAGAGTGGTTGAAAAATCATAAAATTTCGATCATAAAACAATGATCATAAATTTATGTTTTGAGGCTGCTGAGTTTCCAATCATCACTTAAGTATATTAAGAAATATGCACGGACTAATAACAATGATATCACCCCGTTTACAACCAGATTGACTTACATTAGTCACCTATGGTAAGCCACCGTGATGGGAAGTTAACATAACCACAGAGTTCTTTGTCTATCTGTTTGACATATAGACTCTTGTCACTGAGGCTCGAACCCATCACCTCCCGTATAAAGGGAAGGATTTGATGCCATTGGACCACAAGGTCCTTGGCAACTACATCCCTCCTTAGTAAGTCACAACACCACATCTCGAATCAAGCAAGTGGACCGAAGACCCCAATTTTTATTTTTATTTTTTTGTCAAAAGGAAAAGGAAGAATATATGGTAAAATATTACAACAATGTTTATCCACTCATAAAATTAGCCTATCATTCCCTCATCCCTTTTTCCCAAAGCAAAACAATGGAATGTTCTCATGAATTAAACAAATCAAAAGAAGAAAGAAATATTTAATTTTTTTTTATAAAAATAATATAATATAATATAATAAAGAGAATTTGATCCAAAATTCGAGTCCATATTTTCCTCCACTTTCATAATTAAATATGTACCCTTCCCTTTGGCTTGTCTAATCATCTTCTCTTTTACAATGTCAACCATATTCCGGTAGCTTCACTCTCAACCACCGCAATCCATTTTCATTTCTTTTCTCCTTCTCTCTACACATATAAATACCACTTCATAGCTTTGAATTCCGAATCCACTTTCGTGTAACTGTTAGAGTTTCAGCTGGGGATCGGACAAGGAAGAAAAGAGAGACTTATATACATAGTTTCATGGCGGATGAGTTCTCGACGGCCGCCGTATGCGGAGGAGGATGGTGGAATCCGACGAGGAACATGTTCGGTTCGTCGCTGTGCTCGGCGTCGATGAACGATATCGGGAGCTTTGCATGGCCGCCGAGTAATCACGGCGCGGAAGTCACGGCGGAGGTCAAGGGCAGGCCGATTGACCTTCTTGGTTTGAGTCCATCAATTACAGAAACTCCCGCCACAGATGACTGGAACCAAGTTTTAATGTAATCCAGATTTAAGTTCGACTCTAAATTAGAACAGCCAATTGGAAGCCCATCAACTATGGGTAACCTAGGCAGACTGATTTACTATATTATTGTCGTTTGTAGGCTAAATTATAAGACTGGATTTACTCAGCAAACTCTAGAGTAGTGACTGCTGATTTTTCTGGTTATCTGATGATTCAAGAACATCATGTGTATTAGGGTTCCATGATTAAGGTTAACGATAGATGCTTGATTTTCTTGAATTTTGCAGGCAAGATAACGAAAGGGGTGACCGGAGTTATGGTTCTATGGTGCAAGAAGACTTGAATTATGGGGTGCAGCAGACTTTGACTGTAATCCCAAGCTCCACTCAAGAATTATCCACTAGTAATTTCCCCATTACCTCGTACAATTATCCTCCCAATTTGCTGAAATCTATGTTCGACGACGCAGATCCTCATCATCATCAGCAGTGTTTGATAAGCAACCAGCCAGTAATCAGCTACGCGCCGCCGACCACGGCGGCGATGACGAATTATGGACAAAATTTAAGTGACTTTTCACCTTCTCCCCCTAAATTCCCCTCCCTCCTCGCCCCAACTAACCACCACTTACAGTTCCCCAGTTCCATATCTTTATGGAATTCACCGCTTACCTCTTGTTCTTTCTCATCTCCAACATTTACTGACAAGAAACCTGTCATCACTGCAAAGGTAAAAGAATCTTAAACTCATCAAATACTGTACTATAATATTTTCCAATGTCTGATTCGATTAACGAGAACTTATGTTCGGTTTGTTACAGTCGAATGGCATTAATAAGGAGCCAAGGGATTCGAGCTGTTTAGCTAACAAAAGCAGCACTGCTGAACCGGATTTCAAGCGTCCAAGAATAGAAACGCCATCGCCATTGCCAACTTTTAAGGTACAATAATACTAATAATTTACATTTCTTTTATCATTTCTGGTGTGATCATAGTTTGTTTATCATTTTTTGGACAAATTAAAGAAACCTTAAAAGAAAAGATTAAATCTTTGTGTAAGAATCGTAATGATGGTTATGGCTCAGGTGCGCAAAGAGAAGCTGGGGGACCGAATAACTGCCCTCCAACAATTGGTGTCACCTTTTGGAAAGGTAATATGACATTCAGATTTTCTTTTTCTTTTTTTTTTAACCGATCTTAACTTTTTATGACAAAACAAAAAGTACCTTAGTACTACTACATGGTACTATTAATTACTAATTACATCCTTTGATTTAGCTGATCTGGTTTATGTATAGTTAAAGATGCTTAATTTATACTATGTTAATATTGTTACTGCAGACTGATACTGCCTCAGTTCTCCATGAAGCTATTGAGTACATCAAGTTCCTCCATGATCAAGTCAATGTACATTCATTTCCTTATTATTCATCATCTTTAATTACTATCATTTTTCTTGAAAACCCTGAATCATAAATGTTGTTATGTGATTCTAGGTTTTGATTACTCCCTATAAGAAAAATGGGTCGCCATCCGATCAGCACTGTCAACAGGTATCGTACATGACCACACTTACCTTTTAACACATTATTAAACTCAAACTTAGAACTTTACCGATCTTAGGAGTAAATCGAGTTAATGTTACGTTTGTTAATTGAGCGGAGGCTGAAGGGCCAAGTCCAGCCTCCACATCTAGTTGACTACTACAACATCTAATTGACTGCTACGCAAGTATAATTAAGAAAATAAAGTTGGGCTTTTGTTACTAGTTGTAACCTAACTTTTAGGGTAGTAGTAAGGGTTTGATCTTGACAACGTTACTCGTGTTGCAGAATACCGAGGAGGTTTTGGATGAAGAAGGGTTGTCAAAACAAGATTTAAGGAGCCGAGGGCTATGTTTAGTGCCAATGTCAAGCACATTCCCTGTGGCTGCTGAGGCAACAACTGATTTCTGGACACCAACGTTTGGGGCAAATTTCAGGTAGAAATTAAAACTACTGTATAGGGAAGAGATTGAATTGTTCGGAGAAGTTAAAAGAAGTCATGAGTTTTGATGATTTCTTTAGACCTTTGGGTTTCTTAAGGAAAAAAAGAGAGGAAAAAAAAAAAAAGGAAGACAGGCTAGCAATGCTGGGCCATGAAGAGGCAGAAGGCATTATGTTTTCACAAACCAAATGATGATTAAGGTTGAATTAAAGGATAACGTTGTAATAATAATGAATAATTAAGAATAATCTGGAGGTTAGGAACAGGAACAGGTGCAAATTTAGTTGATGATGATGATTGTGAGGGTTTAGCTAGCTAGGTTATTAATATAACTTAATTATATTAATTAACCAATGTTATTGTAGTGCATGTATGTGTTGTGTTGTTGTTGGTTGAGCTCAAAGTTAGCAGATCAGATTACTCATTTCAAAGCAACTTTTATTCAATTCCCTTTTCTATATTCATTTGTAGGGTTCCATTGTTGCAACCACTTCTTTGTTTAGCTGTTGAAAAGACAAGAAACAAAAAAGCGGAAATAAAGTGAATGTGTGTCACGTGAATCGATTAACATCTAGCTTTTTTCGCATTGGATCCTATAGTTATTTAACTTTGATTCAGTTGAAACTCAAGCTGACATGATTATTTGATACTGAAAGAGCGAGAACATATCAGTTATTTTACGTTTTATTGATGATGAGAGATTTTCGATGGACTATAAATGGTGAAAGTGATGGGTTAAAAAAAAAAAAAAGATTCTACAGTTGTAGCCCATCCATCCCAGATATGTTTTTAGCCAAAGAAGAAAAGAGAGAGCTGAGATTAAAAATGAAAATGCTTAAATTCCAAGAATCCCATGACAAGCAACTAATCATAGGAAAACACACTTTCGACAGTGGAAAATTTAAGAATCTCTTGTCATTAGCTTCACATATAATCCAATATAACCTCCCATCCCAATGACTGTTGAAATGATGGGTTGATGTATCTAAATACCAAACCTTTGAGCATCAGTATCAGTTCCATTATTTCCTCTCAAAATATTTACTGTTATTATTATTGTTTGGAAGAGAAAGATAATATTAAAAAAATGGAAGAATGAAAGGTGGAATGAATAATGTAGCTGGGAAGATCGAGAAATGGGTGAGAGCTCGTACGACCAGCTTAGTTGGTACATAGTAGATTGAGGACGAAGCCGTGAAGGTTTAGAATTGAGCCTTGGTGGCCATCTTCAATTCCCACCTAAGAACTGCTTAGTTACCATAATTTATCTCTTCATAATTTTATTCGGTCAGGATATGAGAGCTCTAGAGGTAAAGGAAATTCGCTTTTTAGGGTGGGATAGATAAAGCAAAGGAGTGGGAGATCAGAGCATCATTTTGATGTTGATAAAAAAAAAAATAGAAAACTAAAGGGCATTGAGAGCAGGTGCAGTGCAGTGTTGGTATTACTTTGTAGGGTGATGTTATTGCTGCTTTGCTGGTCTTGGCTAATCATTGCAACTTCTCTATAGTGTTTGTCTTCAACCACAAGTTTTAACACTTTCTACTCAATTAAAAAGTCTTTTCACTTTATTCACCCCTTGAATCTCACATCCTATGCATCAAAAGTGCGTGCATACATACATGCATGCATATGTGTGTCTATATATATATCCAATTTTTTATATACTATATCTTATTAAAAAGTTCTACAATATCATGGATTACAATATATATTGTGAATGATCAAACTTTATACACATGGTATCATAACCTAGCTAGGTTAAAACATTATAAACCTTTTCTATCTTACTAATTTAGTACTTCTTAAAAGACAAAAAAAAAAAAAAAAAAGCTCAAATAGACCTACTGAACTATACATGAAAATAAAATTGAGTCATCAAACTCAAAAAACTACAATTGATATGAGTTTTTGAACAATCTAATATTATGTAATTAAATCAAAATTGACATGTTCTACCGATCTTACCTTGACGTGGCAGTTACTTCTATTACAAATTTTTATTATTTTAATATTCTTTAAAAAAAACAAAAAAAGAAGCCTCCCACTCTTCTCTGACTAGAGATGAAGAGATTGCCTTTGCCTCCGTCCCAGAGGCGAAGAAGTTTGTTTATCTCCGGCCAGAGACAAAGGGAATGAGGTTTTTTTTTTTTTTTTTTTTTTTTCAACACGTAAAATGTTAGGATATTAATGTAAAATTGATGGTAAAGATGAAAGGAGTTAATAGAGAATAAGATTAAGAGAGAGAGAGAGAGAGATGGGATGAGATAGAAATGCCATATCATTTTCGATTTCTTCCTTTATTAAGAAGATTACATGGACCACTGTCATCTTTGGAAATATTCCCAGTTACTCTTTTCTAAGCTGATCGTCCATGGAAATGCATGTGCCTGTGTCTAGTACAACCCCTTTCTTATTTAACTGTACCACAACTTTGTGGCAATGGACCACAAAATCAGTTACTTTATAGTATTAGATTCACATTATATTGAATTGGGACATATGGTAATGTGGTCTGGGTTATGCGTGTCCAAATCTCTGCACTATGCAAGTCTTGTAAGATCACTCATTTATCGATTCTTATACGAGCTGAGTGTGATATTGAGCATATAATACAATGTATTTAACAAGAATAAGTATATGTACGTTTGTGACCTCGTGATTAAATGGCAGAACTTGTAATTTCTTGATTAAGTGGCATAACGAAGATCAGAGTGTTAACCAATAGACTATTGACCGATGGGACAAGAGTCAATGAGGAATAGGGAGATGATTAAGACATAATTGAGTTTAACACAGAAATCTTGTTTTATAATATAAACGAGACGTCGAGAGTTATACGATTCAAATTTAAATTTACTATCTAAAAAGAAGTGTTATTTTCGCATATGGGAATCGGAATCGAAATGAGTATCAAATACTTGGTAATGATAATGGGTTTTGCTGAAAGAATTTAGCATGTTTGGAAGTTGGGTGGAATGGGAATGATTATTAATAGTTGGGGAAGAAATAAGGAAGGGAGATGAAACCCTTATTTAATAAGGGTATGAGTTTTGTCATTAATGAGCTATTCCAAACCCATAGTAGCATTCACAAAACCTATCAACCAAACACAAGCAATCACTTTCATACCCATTCCTTATGCCTAAACCCACCAACCAAACACACCCTAAGTACACCCAATTGACCTGATATCGGGGTAGTTGGTAAGTAGACTGTTAATGCAATTGTAATATTTAACTATTGTAAAATATGTGTTATGTTAAAGAGTTATGAGACGGACTTCCCTCCAAGTAAGTAAAACAATCTTGGTAGAATCCAGATTAACTTCACATTGGTGGAGATATATGAAGGAAAAAAAAAAAAAAAAAAAAAACCCCTCTTTATACCTACCCAAACCTGAAAGCCCTCTTAAAACTACTATATAAACTATGTTGTATAAGAACTTAAATTCAAGTTGGAAAACGACATGCACAAATGAAACCAACTTTACTCCTAAGATTCTATTTTGCTTGTTTGTTTGTCTTTGTTTTTTAATATTTTGAGTGTAAAATAATCTATATTAGAAGACCCTCAACTTTTATCATCCATTTACTAAGACCAATTTGTGGTTAACTCTTATAGGTCTAAAACTTAAATCTGAAAGCCCTTCTCCCACCTACCTAGGGGATCGGTGCTTTCTTTTTGTCCCAAGGCTGAGATCTTCTCCCATTGAGGAGATTCAAACCTAAGTGTTTGTTAAATTAGATCGACCATATCATTACACTCACACTCAACCTTTCGGTCACTGATTCAAACCTAAGTATTTGTTAAATTAGATCGACCATATCATTACACTCACATTCAACCTTTCGGTCACTGAGCTATGCCCTGGGATGGTTAACTCTTATGTTTGTATAACTTGTTAATACCACTAATGGAGAAGCTCAACAGATCAACAACAACATGAGAAAATTGATGATTCAAGATTAAGAATGCTTAGCAAGATTAAGAAGGATCTTGATGAAGAAAATTGAGGTTTCCAAAGACAGATTATACTGAACTCATAAATATCAATTATATACTGTATTGCATTATGAAATTAAAAACCCCCCAACAACAAAGGAAAACAGAAGTATATTCTGTAATATGGCAAAGGCACTACACTAGTTTATTTCAAATGAAGATGTCTATGAAAGAAATTAAAGGGGTATGACTCCAATTTCTGAACAGTGCAAGGTGTATAGAGAATTGCAGAGAGATTAATCAGGCAGATCCAGCTTTAAGCTTCTTTGTAATGGCAGCAATGTATTTCCCCTGGTGGAACGCCTGTTCCAGCTCGAGCTGGGATGGTTGTCGGGACCCATCTCCAGCGTACGTTCCAGCGCCATAAGGGCTTCCTCCCTTAACCTTCTCCATCTCGAACATGCCAGCTCCAAAGGAGTAGCCGATGGGCACAAAGATCATCCCGTGGTGGACCAGCTGAGTGATTGCTGTCAACCTGCACAGTTATCATCAAACTCGGGTTAATTAAGTCCATTGTTCGATGTAAATTGGACAGAAGGGAATTGAAGATACTAACGCGGTTGTCTCTTGGCCACCGCCCTGGGATCCAGTGCTGTAGAACAGGCCTGCGGGCTTGCCTGCTAGTGCCTGGGTTCTCCATAGGCCTCCAGTTGCATCGAGAAACGCTTTGAACTGAGCAGACATCATCCCAAATCGCGTTGGGAACCCGAAGATGAACCCATCGGCTTCAGGAAGGTCGTTGGGGGATATGATTGGCACATCGCTCTTCGCTGGTGCACCCAGCTTTCCAAGAATCTCATCAGAAAGCGTTTCTGGAACCTGTTCCATTGAATCAACAAAAATGTCTGTAATTGACAACAATTTTTAATTTCCTATGAAGTCATTTGGAAATTCCAATGGAAGTTCAGAGTACAGACATTACTTCTCAAACCAAATCATAGAATATTGCTTTCTTATGGTATATGTATGTATGCAATCAAACCATTAATTTGTAAGCAAAAACCGAAAGATCAAAACAATGTACAGTAACACTTTCACTGAATTATCAGATCTAGAAAAGGAAACAAATGATTATTCCAGCACTCACCTGAAATAGCTTGGCCTCAACTCCTTCAACAGAGTCAGCTCCTTTCTTGATTTCATGTGCCAGCTTCTCAACATGTCCATAAGTGGAGTAGAAACTGTCAACATTGAAACCATTCTTGTCAGATGTCAGGGGATACTAAACAAATTTTGTGATTCTTTATCAGTGACTTGTTTCCTTCACCCACATTCAGACAATCAAATTGAAATCCCAACTAAAAACTTAAACCGATACTGAGATTTTTTACGTGTATTATTTTATATATTTTTGCGTGACAAGGGAAACCCGCCACTACTCAAAGGTGTGCATTGGGCAAACCTTATTTGGTGATCCTAGCCGGCAAAAGACTACAAAAAAGTAAATCAACTTAGATTGCCCATAGCTGATCGGCTCAAACCAAGAAGGCAATAGGCCGCTCTAACTAGTTCATCAACAAGGGTTCATCACTCTTCCTATTAGGGATAAGCATAAGTGGATAGAGTGATATGAACAATGGGAAAAGTTGAGTATTTGACAGAAAATGAAGTCCACAAAAGTATCATTGATCAAAATCATGGAGAGACATGAAACATCAGATTATCAGAAAAACACAAGTTTAGGATCAAGCATGGCAGCAATCAATGTACTGGGAATAACCTAATCTGTTGGATTATGAAATAGCTAATCCAATAAAGATTTTTAAAAACAGGATTATGAAATGATCAATGAGAATCGAGAATCAAGATAATCATGTATGAAATCTGATATGAAAATTATACTTCCCCCAACCTCTCAATTCATAAAGAACACATTTTTATGAAATCAGCATGTAAAAACATTAACCTAAACCCAAGAAACAGGGCATTTAACACACCATGGAGTGATCAAACACCCACCCAAAATCAAGAATTCGGACCAATGGTAATCAAATGTATCAAGAACAAGACAAACACATACCCTCTATTCCTGCTATAAATTACAAGATTCAGAAAAATGGAAGATTGATAAACTAAAAAAAAAGCTGTAAATTTGTTCCAAACACACACCAAAACAGTGGTATACACACACAACCACAGATATACATAAATAGAGAGAGAGAGAGAGATTCATACACAATGTAAAGCTTGGTTGCCATTGGAGGATCTTGGATTGCTTTGTGAGTGAAGAAAGGTGGTAGGTGAATGAATGAAACGTTGAACAGAAGAAAGAGAGATGGAGAAAGTGGGAAGAGGTGTCTCTGGTTATATAGTGGTGGAATGAGTTGACCATCATAACCCCTTTCTTTATCTCTGGAAATTTGGTAATTTGAAATTATTAATTACAGCTCTCCAGATGGCAATGAATTAAATAGGGAATATTGAGGCTGTTTGACTGTGGTATTCTTTTGAATTATCCAGCACAATTTTTTGTTTTTTTTTTTGTTGCTGTCATGCTCATGTCATAATTACTTACATTTCTTTTTCAAAACGGAAATTTTTACTATATTTCCTTATTTGCATAATTTTTTTAATGTACTATCATTCGGTATTCTCACGATTAATTGAAATTTGACTCATATCTCGTCTTTAGAGATTAGCTAGTCATGGTAAGTAATGTCAGGTGACTTGACATTGAGTTGTGCCGAACTAATCAATATTTTCAATTTAACAACTCTACCTAACCTAGGTTATATAGAGGGGGGCCTAGCATATACGAGGGCATGTCTTGTTGGCCAAAGTACTACATGTGGGTTTAGCCCAAATCAGCTCACATTGCGACCTATAGTCATGATAAAGTTATTCAATTATTTCTTTTTTTAGTAAAACATGGCCTGGACCGCAAAGTTGACTTGTCCTATAGTATACTAACTTGTCACTGGCCGACCTCATTTGACAAACTAGCCAAGTTAACCTAAGCTAAGCTTAATTACTTCAATCGTCAATCGTCGCCGAGATGGATGCCCTTGATGACGATGATAACAACAACAACAACAACAACAACAACAACAACAACAATAATAATAATAATAATAATTATTATTATTATTATTATATTATTATTATTAGGCATCCAAGTTAATAAAATATGTCATTTCAATTACCATGACACCTCTAGTTCTTTAATTTGTTTCAAAGTCCACGTCATTAATTAATTTATTACATTAAAATAAAATAAAGTTAGTGACTGAGTAATGGGGGATGGATCGGGAGATTTACTAAATATTGTAATATTATAAAATCTGACTGTTTTTAAGGCAAGTGTATTATCATATCATTATACGTTTAAATAATCACTATCTCTTTGTCTTCTTTTTTTTTTTTTTTTTTTTTTTTTTTTTTTTTTTTTTTTTTTTTTTTTTTTTTTTTTTT
>NC_044916.1:3105581-3200059 GCF_003576645.1 Ipomoea triloba
TTTTTTTTTTTTTTTTTTTTTTTTTTTTTTTTTTTTTTTTTTTTTTTGTGTCTGAATTAATTTGATTATGTAAGATAAGGTTAACTTAATAATTTAAAATTTAATTATTTGTTAATGGATAAAATTTATATATTTAGGAGTTAATCTAAAAATCTTTATTAAAATAAAAATGTTAAATATAAAAATTTTTAAAATAAAATAAAAAACAAGGTAATATGACTATTAAATAATAAATATAACATTTATAATAAAGATGTTTTTTAATGAGTGAACCCAACTTTAATACTAATGTCAACCAATCACGTTGAGAGTGTTTGGTAAATAGTTGTTAGCTGATAGCTAATAGTTGATTGGGTTAATGAGTTTGACTAGTTGATAGCATTAGCTGATTGTAAAAAGATGTTTAGTAAATTAGTTGTTAGTTGATAGCTGATTACATACAAAATGACTTTCTCAAAAAAATTGGTCGAAAAAACTGCTTTGAATTCTAATATTTTGGAGTAATAAGTTGTTACAAAAAGTTAATTAATCAAATACTTATATTGATTGTTTAACTAAGTCAAACAGCTAATAGTGGTCAAATAAGTCAAAATTTACTGATAAGCTAATTATGTTATCAAACATAACAATTAAGAAAATTACTTTGCTAGTTGTCATTATTAACTCCAAAGGGGCATTTGTAAAGAGGTGAGATTTTGATTTTCACAAGACTTGGAAAAAAAGTAACATGCTTGGACTATTTTACCCTTATAAAAGTATTTTAATTACATAGACACCTAGTTATTCATTCATTTTTTTAGGGGCATATTGATATCTATATTTATAATTCATTACCATTTTAAACTCAACCAAACAATGAAATTCATATTGTCAGTAATTTCCTTTTCACCAACCAAACAATGAAATATATTTTCCTGATAATTTTTTTTCTATAAAATTTAAATTTCATTTCTTTCAAATATTTTTCAGCGAACTAAACTGGTAGTAAAAGAAAAGGATAAAGGAAGATGGAAGAAAGTTCACAAAAGTCAAGAAAAAGTACCAAAAAATAATAATAAAAGTGGTAGATTTTAAAGTAAATGCATGGAGCACATCATATCACATTAGTAAATGCAGTTGTCATCCTGGAAAAAGATTGAGACAGTGATCCAGATAAGCCGCCGATCAACGGAGCGTTTCAACACGTTATGCATGCACATGTGTGTATAAAATTATAAATATATATTATGTTTCTATTATATTTTTCTTTGTTTTTATAGTATCTTTTTTTTTTTCAAAATAAACTTTAAAAATTAAAAATAGTTGAGTGGTTATATCATAAAATCATGAGTTCAATTCTTACAATATTTTCTTGATAGAACCCGTCGCACGTGAGTTTTGAGTTTCCTTCGCAACCGAAACTTTTTTTTTTTTTTTTTTGAAAAACAAGATTGTGTTATGATTATATTAATTTTATCAAGAAAAAAAAACATATACCAAAAATACTTTTTTTTTGTCTCATCATTATTTCTTTTTTGTGTGACCAATTTTATTAACAAAAATTAATTTATATTAGTTACAACTTATTTATTTTATATCATTATTACAAAGTGAGTTTAAAAATTTGTGGAAATAAAACAAAATAATTGACCTTAGAATGGAGGAAAATATTGAATTCTGATGTTTGGTTCATGGAATTGGAAAATGAATTCTATGAATTTGAGGAAAACAAAACCCTTGGTTGGACCAAAGATTTTGTTTTTCATGGAAGATGTGAAGAAAAGTTGGTATGATTGGAATATTTTACCCCTTTGCTCTTTCCTAATTAGTATTACTTTTCTTAATTTATAGGGGCATATAGATCTTTATACTCGTTATTTCTTAGCTTACAATTCTAAATTCAACCAAACAACAGAATTAGTATTCCCAGTAATTTTTTTCACCAACTAAACAACGAAATTCATCTTCCTAGTAATTACTTTTCCATTGAATTTCAATTCCACTTCCCCTAAAATATTTTTCGAGAACCAAACATGTCCTAAAGGATTTTATTCCAATAGTAGGATAACAAAAATGGACAAACAAATATGATAATAAGTATCAAAATCTATAATAGGGTGCAAACTAAAAGTCCCAACTAAACACCACCTAAATTTATATATCTTGATAATAATATATCAAACAGTTATGTTTTTGATCGACCATGCATCATTAGTTGAAACTCACGTTCATATAGCTAGTATATATATCCCCATTTAAACAAATAAAAGGAATCTTTATTTTATTTTTTTCCATATTATTAAGAGCTATCAAACATCTCAACATGGCCTCTTAATAATCACCTTTGTAACATCTCAACACTCTCTTCTTCTCCCATAATCTTTGATTGTTCCATCACTCCATGTCTCAACTATCACTTGATAAGAAGAAAGGTAACTTATCTTAGGTGATTATTATACTGAAATGAAGTTTACTCCATAGTCAATACATACTCTAAAATAGTAATTACAGTTTTTTTCATTAATTAATAATTGATTAATTATAATTCAGTTTATATTAATCTTATTGAGAAAAAGAATATATACGGAGTAATAAAAAATGCAGTCTAGGTCATGGAAGTGTGCACATTCGTCGAGGAGAATGTAGAAGATAACTTAAAGAGTTTGGATTATCATATTTATATTTATGTGCACTTACCTTTAAGAAAATGCGTGTCACGTTATAAAATATGCACACTATATGTTAATAGATAATACGGAGTAATTTTTTTTAAAGTAATTATTAATTATGATTAAAAAACAAATCTGAAAACATAATAGTCTCAATTAAAATTATATCATTGATTTATATATTCATTTTTCTATATTGATAAAGGTATATATTTTACTTTAATGTTGTACACTTCAACTTTATTGGACAAAATCATCTCTATTACATTTTTATTGTTTGACAAAACTATCTTTACACAGTTATAATTTCGTTACTATTAAATTCTAAGATAACTCCATCATTATTGTCATACCCTTATATCTATCATATCTTTTTTCCTATTATTTAATTATCATTTTTATTAAAATTATTATATAATTAATTTAATTATTGGTTTCATTTTAATTAAATTTCTATGAATGATAAACCATATGTATGTATAATATATATTATTTGCGTATATATAACTTGAATTATAATTTTTTATTATTTATATTTATCAATATTTTGAGATAAAAATAGGGAGTGGCTCTTATGACTCTTATACTCATTATCACCCCAAAGATTTTTGTATTCAGTACCATGTACCCCAAAATGAATAGCTAGTCGAGACTTTACTTTGAGTTTGTACCGAATATAATATTAACATTGTCGACACATTATTTGACTTTGAGTTCTTACAAAGAAACATGATACTAATTAATTTACACCATAACATTTTCTTAAATTTTTTTTTTTGAAAGGAACATTTTCTTAAAATTTTATGCATTAATTATTCAATTTTAATATAAAAACTTGTTGAATTTTATATATATGTTTCGGCCAAAGAACGTAAACAAATATAATTCATTTTTAAAAATAAATTAGATGTTTGGACATGACACGTAATTTCAAGAAATAGAATTACTCTTCAAATTAAAATACATCAACACAATTTTAATTATTATTTTTTGTCCTTTTTCGTAAATGCCACCTAATGCTTGTGTCACAGCTTAGCTTATTGTTTTCTTTCTATTTTTATGTGTGTTAGTTGTCAATTAACTATAGATAATGATGTGTTTTACCCTTTATTCCACTTTGGATTATAAATCAATAAGTAACTTATAGATTGCTCTAATTCCCTTTTAATTCATTCTCTCTCTTTTCTTTTTTTTTTTTTCTTTTTTTCTTTCTTTTTTTTTTTTTTTGGTGAAGAAGAGTCATAGAGATGCCAATTGAGTACAAGATTCTTGGCATTAGTAGCAAATTTAGTTATTGAGGAATCAAATACATCACTTTTAATAATAACTGAGAAATTAAATTTATATTTCAAATAATTGAAATACAAACTCTACACTCTGGTCACAACTAATGGACTAAAAGTGACGTCATTTTCCCTATTTTATTAATAACGCCTAAGTCGAACTTGTTGCACTAAGTCTTCCTAGTATCGGTTCGCATAAATAAATAAAAATAATACTATAATATTTTCCCATACAAAAAAAACTGTAATTTTCAACGCATTGTGATGCAAAATTGATGTCAATATGACACAATATGATTTATATAGTCATCTAAATATCATTCCTTATAGATGGACTGTATGTATTTATTTATATATGGTTAATGATTCAAACTCAACCATTGACTGTACTGATAAATAAGTAAGCAAATAAAACTCTAGCATTGACCACCTGCACTTAACTAAGAAAAATATTTATGATTTTATTAGTACTACTTACTTTGTCATCATATTGAAACATAAAGAGTCTGTTATATTCTTAAAGAGAGTCATTGCTCAGACTTCTTATTTGAGAGAGTCACAGTTATGTCATTTGACAACAAGGTCTTTGGCAATATTTATGATATTATTATTATTATTATTTTTAAAAAAATCTATGCACAATAATACCAATCAAATAGTAATAAGAATGACCATTATAACTTTAAATCCGAAACGCAAGGGCAGCATACACACTGCTCTTTCTCTAAATACTTGTACATTAGTGTCCACAATAAAGACAAATTAGAACCATGCGATTGGCTCGTCAAACTAGGCGCGGGTATATATGTATAGTTTGAATTTGAATTTGAACTGAAATCACTATAATTATTTTGAATTCGAACTTGATGAGTCTATTTAAGTTCACGTCCGACTCGATTTGTTTGCATATTTAACAAATAATGATGCAGAAGTGACGTGATAATGACAAAGTATTTTGTGTGGGTGTAGTGATTAATTAAGATTTAAACGTCCGCAGGTATTATGTATTCATAGAACGTAATCAAAGTTGGAACGAATCAAAGTATTCATGGGAAGTTCAGAAAGCATACATATGTAGACGAAATACATATATAGCATAGCTGGATTGGCTGCTCGGTTGTGTTGACATTTCCTCTCTCTCTCTTAATTTTTAACTCTATATTCTATTTCCAGTACGTTGTGTTCTGTCATTTACGTAGTTTCATGCATCATCATGACGTCCATTTTATTTTTCATAAAATTTAACTTAGTTTTTTAATAATCCAGGACAAGGCTTCCCAGCTTCGTCTAGGTTTCTCTCGCATGTACAGTTGTATTGAAAAATAGTATAAAATGACATTTTACGTGGTTGTTTTGTGGTACAAATATATGTAGGGTTCACTAAGTTAGATAAGTGAATTCGAGTTCTTCGTAGTTAGATGAAGAGATTGATATACTGTACGCTCAAAACAGATAATGAATGAATTAGAAATTGGTTCTCAAAGTAGAACCATTTGCGTTGGAAATTGAATTTGAAAAACTTTTTAAGTAGTTTTTGTCCCACATTGATTAGGAAAGTGGGTTTGCACCACTATTTATACAAAAGCATTTCTAAAGCATATTGAATTGTATATCATAGAGTTTTTTTAAATATTTTTTATATTTAAGTTAGGTTTTTTTTAAATATTTTTTTTAATATTTAAGTTAGGTTATTCAATATTGATGAATAACCTAACTCAACTTAATTATGAATTCAAGTAATGTATAAATATGTATATTAGGCCGTCCTTGTATATGAGCATTTAGTTCACATTTATTTAAGTTAGGTTTTTTTTTTAAATTTTTTTTTATTTAAGTTAGGTTATTCATTGAATAACCTAACTTAACTTAATTATGAATTTTCAAAAAAAAAAAAAACTTAATTATGAATTCAAGTAATGTATATATATGTATCTTAGGCCGTCCTTGTATATGAGCATTTAGTTCACATTTATTTAAGTTAGGTTTTTTTTTTTTAAAATATTTTTTTATTTAAGTTAGGTTATTCATAATTAAGTTTTAGTAATTGTTAACTATTGCATATTGGCAAAAACTTGTGTGAGACCGTCTCACCGTGAAACGGGTCGGATCAAGATGAAAATGTAATACTTATATGCACAAATGTCATACTTATATGCTCAAATGTAATACTAATCATGAATAAAATTTTTGTTACTTACAAGGGTAAATTTAATACTTTTAAGGTAAAATACAATACTTTTTACATTTCGATTTAAAAATATTACAATTTTCCTCAAAAGTATTATATTTTCCCTTCTAAGTAATGGACACTTGTCAAAATTATTTATTATGGGTAATACTTTTTCTCTTATAAGTAACAAAAATTGTATTCTTGATTAGTATTATATTTGAGCATATAAGTATAATATTTGCACATATAAGTATGACATTTGCATGTTGCCTCGACCCGACCCGACCCGTCTCACGAATAAAGATCCGTGAGACGGTCTCACACAAGTGTGACCATTGCATATTTATTTGTCAATTAATTGTACAGTTAGGATATTGAATATTTTTAGGTACATCAAAAGGCAAAAGACACAATAAATTATAATATTTTATTTTTTTGGAGTACTACCGACTCTAAAAATAACAAAGATAAATTACACTGAGGTAATCTCACTTAAGTTGATAAGACTGTTAATTTGGTAACTATAATAATGTTTTAAATTTGATCCATTATACACCTTCGAGACTATTATTTTGTGACCAATTTACCATAACTTGATTAAGTTATATGCACATTTCGTTAAGCGCACAAAATGTATAAAACGTACCTCCCTAACTCTTAATTCTTAATTTGTTTCTCGAATATAATTCCCTCTCTTTCTTATGGAATAAGGGTCAAGTCAACTGCATACCAAACTACAATTAAGCCATCAAACTCAAAAAAAAAAAAAAAAAAAAAAAAAAAAAGAAAGAAGGAGAGATGCAATTGAGTCTCTAAACTCAAATCATTTTAGGTTGAATGGTATGAATTTGTGTTGTTCAGGGACGAAATTACATTTTTTTTAATTCGATGGCCTAATTGCAGTTTGTTGTACAGTGAAGTGGCTTATTTGGAATACCATTGACCAAATAAGCCACTTAACTGGACAACAAACTGCAATTAGGCCATCAAACTCAAAAAAAAAAAAAAAGAAAGAAGGAGAGATGCAATTGAGTCTCTAAACTCAAATCATTTTAGGTTGAATGGTATGAATTTGTGTTGTTCAGGGACGAAATTACATTTTTTTTAATTCGATGGCCTAATTGCAGTTTGTTGTACAGTGAAGTGGCTTATTTGGAATACCATTGACCAAATAAGCCACTTAACTGGACAACAAACTGCAATTAGGCCATCAAACTCAAAAAAAAAAAAAAAGAAAGAAGGAGAGATGCAATTGAGTCTCTAAACTCAAATCATTTTAGGTTGAATGGTATGAATTTGTGTTGTTCAGGGACGAAATTACATTTTTTTTAATTCGATGGCCTAATTGCAGTTTGTTGTACAGTGAAGTGGCTTATTTGGAATACCATTGACCAAATAAGCCACTTAACTGGACAACAAACTGCAATTAGGCCATCAAACTCAAAAAAAAAAAAAAAGAAAGAAGGAGAGATGCAATTGAGTCTCTAAACTCAAATCATTTTAGGTTGAATGGTATGAATTTGTGTTGTTCAGGGACGAAATTACATTTTTTTTAATTCGATGGCCTAATTGCAGTTTGTTGTACAGTGAAGTGGCTTATTTGGAATACCATTGACCAAATAAGCCACTTAACTGGACAACAAACTGCAATTAGGCCATCAAACTCAAAAAAAAAAAAAAAAAAAAAAAAAAAAAGAAAGAAGGAGAGATGCAATTGAGTCTCTAAACTCAAATCATTTTAGGTTGAATGGTATGAATTTGTGTTGTTCAGGGACGAAATTACATTTTTTTTTAATTCGATGGCCTAATTGCAGTTTGTTGTACAGTTAAGTGGCTTATTTGGTCAATGGTATTCCAAAAAAAAAAAGTGGCTTATTTCAGTTATTTGACACTCAGTCATTTTCTTTGTATTTTTTTTAATTCGATGGCTTAATTGAAATTTTGTGTACAGTTAAGTGGCCTATTTTGACCCTTAATTCTTTTTTTGCGACAAAAGATCTGGACGGATATAAATCATGGTAACTCAACTGAATGCAGAGACCCCCTCACTATACCTGCGCACAAAAAATCCCCTCACTTTGAGAGGTTAACCCCTTTCACCGATGTTTTCAACTCCAACTCCACTACCACATTCTAGAAACCCCATCCATCCCCTAACATGAGACCCCCCCTCCCAAATTTAATTTTAACTGTTAACCCTACCAACTAACTACCAATCTCCCTCGGCCTCACCTCATCCATGTTTAATTTTAGCCAACCCGCGAGTGTGGGTAACCATCTAATCTATCTACATATATATGCGTTATAACTTCTCCCCAACTACTCTCAATCAATTCAATCTTGCGCATGGCTCTACTGCCAACCCTCTTCGCCACAGTTGAATTGAAACTGGATAATCTGTCAATGCAATTAAAATTTCCCTACCCATCAAGCGCCGATGAGATGACCTAGCTTAGGTCATTTTTAACTTAACCAGATATTTCAAGTTCAAATCTTGGAAACAATGTTACCTTAAAATTCTCAATAAGGGAGTATTTTGCTATTCTTAGCTTTGAGCTCCTATTCAATATGAATAACAAAATTAATCTCGGTATGTGGAGTTCTAATGTACCTTGACCGAAATATTAATAATCTGAACCAAAAATTTAAAATTTCTCTCATTCATGAGTCATCGAAAACATCAATACATGAATGCATATACGCATTTAACTTGTCCAAGAGGCCAAGATTATCATATCCCGTGCGGATTTCCGTGATTCGATATGATCAGCTGCCACCACCCCAGCATTAAATTCGAAATAAATTGTGATGAAATATAGTACCGTGTAATACGTAAAAATATCATATTCACCGATTACATGCATTAGCCTCTACCTTGTTAGATTTATTGGTTTTAGGCACAAATTGTACCATTAATAAAATGCATATGAAAATAAAATGAAAAATAATGAAGGATTAAATGCTTACCACGTACAATGCAAAAAAGAAAAAAAAAACTGATGGTTGATGTGCAACTTTTTCCATTTTTTTTTTAAATACCAACAGATTTATCAAATGATTAAATAGTTGCAGTTTAAATATTTACGAATTTCAATGTTTTACCAATGGAAAACCTAGGTAAATTAAGGGAAACTTGGAAAATGCATGATTTCTAAAAAATGACTCATTTTCTAAAAAGAAAATATTTTAATTTTCTGGTGTTTAGTTGAATGTGAAAACTAACTTTTTCTGTTTGGTTCATTTTCCTGAAAATAAACATATTATTTGTTATAATAAGGTGTGGTGGTTGTGGTGGTGGTGGAGATGGTGGTGTTAGTTGGTGTTGGGGTGGTTGTTGTGGTGTTGGTGGTGGTGTGGTAGCGGTGTTGGTCATGGTGGGGGTATGGTAGTGGTGGTGGTGGTCCATGTTGTGGTGTGGTGGTGATTGTGGTGGGTTGGTGGTTGTGGTGATGGTAACAATAATATTCCGAAAACTAACTTCAAAATGAAGAAAGAGAAGAGATGGAAAAAAAATTGAAAAATATCTTCGGACTAAAAAATTAGGAAGACATTTTCTGCCTTTCTATCGATCAGAATGAATATTTTTATTTGACTTCATTTTACTTGAGTTTCCAAACCGACCCAAAATACATATGGATTTTAATAATTTACCATTAATTTTTTTGTAGGTAATTTGATTTTTCTTGTAGTATAATATGAATTGTTAGGATTAAGCGCCCCTTCAAAAATTATAACTAATAACAAATGTACAACCTTATTTTTATATATTTACGTAACACTCAACACCACGTTTCGATAACAAAATGTTGAACTCGACCCTCCAAGCCTCCATTCAATAAGTATATATCCAACACATCTCTTAACCTCATGAAAACATTTGGAATTTGCATGTTACTTTCTGTGCCTTTAGCTTACTGCTTCTTGGTTACGTTACATTATGTTAGGTTTTTGTTAACTTCACTTTACAGACATGTACGATGAGTACGTGTTGGCCTGGCTTTAATTTGTACAAGTGTTTGGTGCATGGTTGTTAATTAGTTTAATTACTTATAATTTCCTTTTGCAGTAACGATGATTGATTGGAGACTGATGGGTAAACAAAAAGCAGACACCATTATAGTATGGTTTGAAAGAAATCATTAACCATAATAATTAATGTTGTTAAGTATAAATCAACTTTGGTAATTATAATTAGAAGCTAATATAAGCTTAATTGGATGACCCCACAAATTATAATGGCCTTTGCTTGAAGCATGCTTCTATAGTTCTATCCACTCTCTATTCATGCCATGCTGTGCTTTAAAAGCATCTTTAATTTGTTATAATTAATCTCATGCACTCTTGCTAATCAATCATCATTTTCTGTTGTTCCACTCAGATCTAATTTATTTTCATTATTCCAATTTTAATCTAATGATATACTAAAGATTTAATTCTCTGCCAATAACCTTATAGTCGAATGGCACGAAGTAACTCTCCCAAATAGGAGGTATATACGAACAGATACTACATTGTGTAACGGACTCAATAGTACTAAAAAAAACATAAATGTACAATCCAACTATCAGTTTAAGTTTTTCAGAGCCAATTCCATGCCTAAGATTATAAGTTCAAATCTCTGCGTCAAAATAGGTTAATAGTAAACTACCTCAGAGAAGCTTCCATTATTAATTTCTCCACCATGAAAATGGCGTTCATAAGTGAATGTTGGGCTTTTAGGAGGAACATGATGGGTCACCACTAAAGTCTGCCATTGCAAATGCTGACATCTCATCTCCTTTCCTCTTTCATCATCTTAGTAAAACATGACTTGGTTTTGGACCAAAACATCATATGGATCTTGTTCTAGTCAAATGTACTAGCCTCGAGTAGTCTATCAACAATGACTCACAACTAAAAGAGAGCAACAATTATTAGAAACTGAAATATTTTACCTGTATAATTTTAGGTCTGTGAGTCCCCATAATTCTTATCATAGTCTTGATGGGCAAGATAAATACCCAATACCTTTCTATTATCAGCGAAGCAAAACTATTTAACTTTTTTGAATTAACAGATCAATTAAGTTGTGCTTGATGGCATCTTAGGTTTGTCACGTATATATACATGTAGAGTTAAGCTTGCATTACTATTAACTTATTGCAAGTTCGTTTTTAGTGATTGCAAATTAAAATGGACGTACAATACATTAAATATAAACTTACACTATACTAAAAATAACATTAATTAAAAGATCATGTTACAATTTATCGATTCTCGTGCTAGGTTCCTCATCAGTACTTGAAGGGCATCCATGTTGTTCCCTACAATCAAATGGCTGCCATGTTCCCACATAATGATAGCCCAACATCATACCATCTACCCAACTTGCAAAGTGACCAAAAGGCCCATCCTGATTCTCTTAACCAGTAATGGAGTTAAGAGGCTTTTTGCTATTGGGTTTGTGTGTACACTTTCATGTCAAAACAACAGACATGTTGCATCCCTCCATTTCCTTTCTCCTATTTTGGGGTGGGGGTATCATGCATGATGGGTTCCTTGTGAAAAAGATAGAGAAAGGGCATCTATTTATGCCATAACAGATTGTATACAAATATAAACAAAAAAAAAAAAAGTTTAACAACCAATTAAGAAGAAGAGTCATAATCTCTTGTGTTAATCCACTATCTTAAAATAGTGGCAACCCACTTTCTCCTGGCCGGCAAACTAAGGGTGATACAAAAGACAAACCTAATCCACAAACAACCTATAACCCGAGTGTTAACAACTTTGATTCTTCTTAAGTAACTTCTTCGAATCTTAATAGAGCTCAACTTCCAGCTTGACTTAGGTTAACATCTTCAAGTCTTCACAATGGACTTCAAGTTAATGTTTTCAAGTCTTAACAAAACTCAACTCCTAGCTCGTCTTTAGGTTAACATCTTCAAGTTTTAACAAGTCAACGTCTTTGAGTCTTAACAGAGCTCAGCTCCTAACTCGACTTTAAGTTAATGTCTTTGAGTCTTAAAAGAGCTCAACTCCTAACTCGACTTTAGATTAACGTCTTCGAGTCTTAAAGAGTTCAGCTCCCAACTTGAATTCAAGTTAGCATCTTCGAGTCTTAACCGAGCTCATATTGTAACTTAGTTATAATTCAATATGAATATTAAGAGTTAAAAAAGAAATGAAAGAAATAATGAACCAAGACAAACCTAATGCAAACATGATATGAAAAAAGTGGGTCAACCAATGAGTATGCAGCTTCCTCTTATTCCGGAATTCTTAATCACCTCTTTCCACTTGGTTGCTTCCCATAGTGGCAAAGGAATAAACTGGCAATGGTGAGGTTCTGCTCACCTAAACTTTTCTGACTCCTTAATGCCATAAATTATACACTGCACTGCACACATCTATCTCTATCTATATATAAATATTGTAATCTGCAAATGTGTATACTATACTATATACAACACTCAAGGGTAGGGTAGGTGCATCCAACCAATATTATTTTTTTTAGTGATTTTGACAAGTCCAATATCTGGATAAGCTATGGATGAACTAACACTGTTCAATATAAAAGTTTATCCTGTCAGAAGAAATATGTGGTACATGGTGGGGGCTGCACAGAGGGATAAAAAAACTAAAAAGTCCTTCAAAGATCATCAAGAAGACAATTCCATAGCCAATAAAATGAACATCATAAGCATATATATATATATATATATATATATATATATATATATATGTTTCACAGCATAATCAACAGTTGTAGACTACATGAACAGATACTACAATGTAATAGAGTCAGTTGTATTAAAAAAAAAAACAGTTGTAGACTACATAAATTTTCTCGGCCTTATGCCTACTAAACATTGGAGAGAGAGAGGGAGGGGGGAGAAAGAGGGAATTGAATGATTCACAACTTGGTTGAGAAACAAATTTGGATATATTGCAAAAGTCGAGTCATGTGAACTTCTCAACTTGGACAAAAACGTGTGAAAAGTAGTTAGAAAACATGAAGTTGCAACGAGGAATAGAATGCACACACAAGGAAGCACTTTGACACATGTCTTGCGTATACGCTATTTGTTTGCAAGATGGGTGATAGGCAGTTCAACATTAGAAGCCAATCGCAATGAATGATGCCTAGGAGAAGAAAGAACTTTTATCTTGTGAAAAGAAAGCATATAGGGCTTCAAAGCTGTACACATGTACCAAAACTTTTTGTGCAAATGGAGGCTACGAGAAACCAAGTAGGGAAATTCCAACTTCCCCGTTCTAGATCACCAATTACATCTATGAGCATTTGTGTAAAATGCCACCACAAGCCCGTGACCCCCTTTTTTTCTTAACCAAATCCATCCAAACCCCACACCCTCGTCCAAAAACCTAAAGGACAAGAAAAAGGAGAGGAGGAAAATGCTTCGGGGCTTGTATGAACTATGAAATAAGGAAGAACACCATATGTTCTGTTGTGTATTACTCCATGCACATATATGCTATACTCCAAATTAACTACTAATATCTACGCCTAAACATTATGGCTCTAGATAAACTAAGAAATTAAACCTTTGATCCTCCATTAAAGTAATGCTAATAAACAGGGATTATCAGTTATCACTAAACTAAAGTAATGAAATTAGACAATTAGTACTAATGACGAACATAACAACAATGTAAATGTCGAATTTCCAATGATCAAATCAGTGAATAGTGAATACACAGTTTACAATACTTTCTTCTTTTTTGGTAATTCCTTTCCTGTTTGAGTCCTCAGACATAGATACTGGGACAATTAGCAAAACTTGAGAAGAGCAAAACTGTAAAAGACTTGTCAAAAAATGATTTTGAATCTTCTCTAACACAGCGAAAGCATAAGCCCTTCACATATCATGTTTATTGATAAATATACAACAAAGAACAAGATTTCTCCTTCAAATTCTGATCTTTTTGTACAAAGGAAAAAAGAAAAAACTAATTAACCCCCAAAAAGAAAAAAAAAGTTTCAGGAAATCCCAACTTACCTCCAGTTTAGGATCAGAGCTCCATGAAATCACAGTCAAGACATCCCATTTCTACTAAAGACTCCTTTTTTCCCCTGCAAAATCTGAATCAAAGTATTGGCATTTCTTCTCACCTTCTCATTCTCATCCTCCAATAGCTGAACACAAATTTCAAAAACCCCTTTTCTAATGGCCTCTATACACATATGTTCACTGAAAGTACAAAGCATATTAATCGTCAAAAGGGCGTATTGGACGCCTCTGGAGGATCCATTTTTCAAGAACTCTAGCAAGGTGTCCAAGAAACCACCATATTTCATCATTTCTAGTCTACCCTCTTTGCATTTCGCTAATAATCCCAGAACCTCCACCGCTCGCTCGAGGCCGGAGTTTGAATTCTGGATAAGAATCGGCACGGCGTGATTTTCCACCGCCCGGAGGCGATTATCCGGGAATGAACAGAGCGTGTATAGAGCAGTAGCGGCCTCTTTTCTTTCCCTAGCGTTTCCGTACCATAGAAGCCAAACTAGACCGGGAATCGCATCTGGGTAGGCTCCAATTGTCGCCTTGTTCACCTCCACCACCGTCAAACTCGTCAGCACGGTGGCGGCGACGGCGCGTGAGTCGCCGGAGCCGACGCGGAGAGCCGCCACGACTTTCCCGACCACGCCTTCCGCTACTAAACCCACCTTATTATCGTCATCCAAACTCAAGTTTAGGAGCAAGTGGAGGACTTTCTCCTGTAGCCCGGAGTCTCCATCGGCGTCCACGCAGTTCAGGACGGCGGAGACGGCGCCGGACTCGCTCAGGCGCCGACGAATCGCCGAATCGCGCTTGCAGAGCTTGCTCAGCTGGTCGAGCGAGCTGAGCTTAGAGTCCACGGGAGCGGATTTCGAAATCAGGGTCTGAATTAGGGCCTGCGGGTCCGCCGGGCAGGCCCGCGTCACGGGCAAGGAGACGAGGGTATAATTGGAAATAAGGCTCCGGAGAGCGTGGTTCGGTATGAGGCAGGGCGGGTCGGAAATGGGCAAATTGGTAATCGGGCAGGTCCGGTGACCGGAGTCCAGCCAGCGTTGAATCGACGACCGGTCGAAGGTGTGACCCGATGAGAGAATAACCGGGTCGGACATAATCTCAAGCGAAATCGGGCACCGGAAATCGTCCGGAAACTGGTTTGTCGCCATACGTTTTTTTCTCTTCTTCTTTATCCTGTGGATTGCTTTAACTGTTTTCCAAGCTTTCTCTCTCTATATGTATCTGTTTCAAACTGTAGAGAGAGAAATAGAGAGAGAGAGAGAGAGATAGGAGGGTTTATGAGGTTTAGGTCAAAACCAGGGGAGTGCTCCACCTGTGAAAATTAATATGTGGAGGTGCTCAGCTTGTGACACTAGTATGACATTCAAATTACCAAATTGCCCCAATAAACTATATAAGGATTTAGAAAATTAGGGACATTTTATTACGAAAATTGCCACCCTATTGAATGTTATATACGTCTCTGTTGGTTTATGAAAATGTAATGTTTTTTCTTTTTTTTTGAGTACTATATTCTAAAAGTAGTACTCAAAAAAAAATGTAATGTTTTTTCTATAATAGTAAAACATTTTATATTCATTAGTCGCTCATAAATTGGTTGTCACAAGTTATAAAAAGAATTTATTTAATACAAAAAATGGACTAATCAAATAATGTTATGAAGTAACTTAGGAGGTGAGTGTTGAATCACTCTATATATAATTTGGAAAATTCTATGAAGTTTGATGTAACAATATAATGATATATGCATTGTGTTTTATGGTTTTCAAAATTAAATGTGACAGGTATAATTTTACTAAATATATATATGGTAAAATTATACTTTGTACTACTAACTTGATTAGACGGACTAAATGAGATAAAAAAAAATAATCATGTATTAATTGTAAAGAAAAAAATGATAGTCAAGAGCTAAATGTAAAAGATGTATAATAGTCGGAATTAAAATGTAAAAAAAAAAGTATATATATATATATAATAGTCTGAATTAACGACTATGAAGCAAGAAAAAAAAAATAGATCGAGATGCAATAGCAATTTCATAAATATTTCAAATTTTAAAATGCATTGCTTACCCAAAATTACAAAGTGCATCCAATTATACATAAATGTTCACTTAATATAAACAACTCTAAAAGTGCATCTGATTATACATATCACTATATACACTTTAACTTTTTATTGATGGACTTTAAAATTTAAAATATTTACTAAAATGTTATTACATTTTTTGCTTATTAGGGATATATCAATCTTTATCAGAATGAGGATTATAATGAATTCTTTGTTTTGGGTAAGACACTCGTAACCAAAAAAAAAAAGGTGAAAAGCTCCCATTGGACCAAATGTAAGAAGTAGAGAAGGAAAAGAAATGGATTACATGTAGGAAAAACACATTAAGATTACGCAAATCTTTTGTCTGTAAGTCGAAGACTTTTCGTCTTCCTCGAGAAAAATATGAGGAAATTGTAAGGATTCAAAATTGCCATCTGGCACCGCCGTTTGATTTTGTCGGTTAAGGTTGCCACAAAACAAGGGAAATTTGAGGCTCTGAATTTTCCACAGGGGTAGTTACGGAACACAAGTCCTTTTCTTCATCTATATAACACGATATTTACCCGGTCTACTGGATCTGGATGTCTGCTTGCAGAGATGGGCAAAATGGTAATCTGCCAGACCGGAGTCTAACCGCCGTTGAATGGGTGGCCGGACGGAGGGTTTAGTCTGAATAGATAGAGACTGGAGAGAGAGAAAGAGAAAGGAGTGTTTAGGTCAAAAGAAGCGTCTGTGAAAATAAGTGGTGGTGCTTAGCTTGTTACATTAGTCATTGAAATGGCCAAACTGTTCCAATAAAGTAGAGAAGGGTTTAGGGAATTGGGGCAATTGATTATTAAGAATTTCATACTACATACCTAAAGAATGTTATATATATCTTCTTTTGATTTCTGAAAATATAAAGTTTAAGCAATTTGAGTACTTGAAAAGTGGTTGCAATTCCTTTTCGTTGTTTTCGTTGTATTTGCAAGTAATCTCTATCTTATTTTTTGTAATTTTTAAATAATAATATGAGATTCAACGAGCATGTAAAATAATGAATGTTTGCTTATTTTCAAAAAAAAAAAAAATGAATGTTTGCTCAATTAGTTTTAGAATTCGATTGTCTTACTCTTTTGTCAAGATTTGGAACTTAGCAAGGAGTGATTTGTCTTACACCAGCTTAATCATATATAAGAGTTTGATTGGATTCATTCAAGTTGATCGATAGTCCAAAACCAAAATCCTTACCGTCCATTTGAAAAGGAAAGAATTGAAATTTCGAGAAAATAAAAATTACCAGAAAAATTGATTTCATTGCTTGGTTGGTGGCAAAGAAATTATTATAAAGATTGATTCCATTGTTTGATTGTGTTTATAATTGTAAAGATTAATAAGTATAAATACCAATTGTCAATAACCTTGTGGTAAGTGACATGTAGAGCCAGTGTACTAAAAAAGATGTATATATTGGAATGAGGTCACTATATTTGATGTATATATATTGGAATGAAGGATGATTAATTGATTATTAAAGGACTGATAAGTCTCTATGTATCTGGTTTGTTTTCTTTAGTTTATGTATACTGTTATGCATATTGTTTTCCTGAGATGTAAATGATACAATGATTCATGCGAGGATATATGCATCCATTTACAACACGTTATCAGCACATATGCTCTATATCCTCGGTGAATGAAAAGTTCTTGGGACAATAGTATTAGCAAATTCTCCTACGATCTAAAAACCCCCACAGTTCAAAAATCACAATTATCCTCTGGATCCAAATCTTCGCCTCCGCGGTTGAATCTGCAACACCCAACCATTTTTTTTTTTGGGACTTCAAAATCAAAAGAGGAAGATGAAGCTTCAAAATGAGAGAGCATCATAAATCTTCTCGAACCCTTTAGCAAAGACCAGATTATTGAGTCACCCGATTAGCTAGCACTTATTTTTTAGAAAGATGTTTTTATGCGTGGGATTTGAAGATTATTATCTTCCGAGGAAACATCATTTACTTGAATCAATCTTGAAGATTAGGTCCGGAAGACCAACAATTGTACTCTTTTTTTCTTTGATTGAGTTTTGATGTTATTTTATTAATTAAAGGTTTTTTAAAGTGCAATACATGAACACCCATTTTTCATGTGTACTCTTTTCTCAATTAGGCTTTTTCTACTGGGTTTTTAACAAGGCATGAGTATGATGTAGTAATGTCCAAGAGAAACTGTTGTAAATGAATCTGTGTGGACATTACTAAAGGTATTATACATATTATGATAATACATACATTTTCATCCTTTGAAAGATGATTAATAAAGGACTTATGCTTCTCTGTATTCTCTCTACTTTATTATGTATATAAGATACGCCTCAATTCACAACAATAAGTACATATTTTATTATCATAATGTGATAAATATTATATAGTATACATTATATTATAAGAAAGAAGGAAGAAAAGATTGAAGAAAGAAAGGAAGAAGAAAGTGAGCAAAGAAAAGAAACGGAAGCTTGTTGCATAATGGAAAAAAAAAATATCCTTTTTTCGAAACGGATGTTCAAGTGGTGACTCGAGCCGTTAAAGATGGTATGGATTTCTATCCGTTCAGGGCTATTATTCAGAACATCCGAAGCTTATTACAGGTTTTATCAGATGTTATTTTTACTTTTGTTAAGCGTAGTGGAAATATGGTCATGCTATATGTAATACTGGGGGATCTAATTGAGTATTTAGATTCTAGGCCTCGGTTTCTTTCTGCTGTTTTTTTTTTTGAATACTACTAACTCTATTAGAATGCAGTATCTGTTTATAACTACTTTCTCAACTTATTGAAGCACAAGAGTCAGTATTGCCTCTATAAAGGGAAGGGTTTGATGCCACTGGACCACAAGGTCCTTGGTCTTCAAAATAAAGAAAGAAAGAAAGAACCGGAATTACTTTGGAAAATCAAATATCATGGATTAGCTCATGATTTGTTTTCATCAAATTTGAGAAATACTATCTTCAAAGGAAAATGAATTTCATGGACTAAACAACACAAAATAGCATTTTCTCAACTTTCTAAAAATGAACTACTTAAAAAATATTTTTCATCCAACCAAACATGTCATTATTGAAGAGAACAAACGCATTCCACTTAGATCACAATTCCTTCTTGGTATATATATCTTCATTCATGGAATTCTTATTATCATTTCATCTTATTTATATTTTTGTAATATTTTTTCTCGATCATTGAAATTATAATACGCTCTTAAATAATAATAATAATAATATTCTTTCCGTCCACTTTATGTTTTTGGTTTGATTAATTATACTTATTGAAATTATTTACAACTAATTTTATAATATTTAAGTAAGTGTTAGTATATAGCATTTAAATATTTAAAAAATATATCAAAATACTATTAAACACAAATAAAACACTAAAATCTAAAATTTATAAGAAAATGTTTTTTTTAAAGAACTTTATAGACTAATAAATAGTAAACAAGATATGTAAAATGAGACAAACGAAGTACTAAAAATAACATTTAACTTTATTAAAAAAAATTAGATATCACGAAATTCATAATATCAAATTTACAATCCTTGCAATACAATCATATATTTGAGAGAGAGAAATAAAAGAAGAAGAAAAATTTTAAAGAATGATAATGTGAAAATGAACATGTGAGCTTGCAATTTACATCGATTGATGGATGGTGTGTGTGGATAATATAATTCCCATATTTTTATTTACAAAATGAAACATACTATACCAAGTATGAAAGGATGTTTGTATAGTAAGTCAATTAAAGTATTAAGTGGGCCTATTGCATTTAATAATGATTAAAGAAAGAGAATTGAAAATGATGTGAGGTTGAAAGATAAGGGCCCCTTAATGTTGTGATGATGGATGGGATTCTTCATGAATCATGCCCGCCTTCAAAATTTGGCAAGCCTCAAGAGTACTTGTCTGCAGCATATTCCTCTTCTCTTGAAATCAAATACTTGGCTTAACATTTCATTCATCATATTCCCCTATTATCTACCCAAAATGAGTGATATCCTTCCAAACTTAGTCCTGTCTCCAATTATGAACACTATTTTGAGAAAGATATTTTCCCAAATTTATAAATAAAAGATGCATCGTCGCTCCACATTAGCACTGAGGAGACCTCACTCTTGTGTAATAGCCCATAAATAAC
The DNA here is from genome assembly GCF_003576645.1 of Ipomoea triloba. Taxonomy (NCBI): domain Eukaryota; kingdom Viridiplantae; phylum Streptophyta; class Magnoliopsida; order Solanales; family Convolvulaceae; genus Ipomoea; species Ipomoea triloba. The sequence goes on from NC_044916.1 coordinate 3,125,930, forward strand.
TGGCAAGAACTAGCGCTGAGGAGACCCCACTCTTATGTAGTAGCCCATGAATCACTAGCAAGAATCAGCGCTGAGGAGACCACTCTTGTGTAACAGCCCATAAATTACACATAAGAGGTGCGACAGGCTCAACTGGCAAAAACCGAACTCATGACCTTCAAATATGAGAGTCATGCTTCACCTGTTTGGCTGTTTATCCACCTTTTTTGCAGGGTTTGAGTTTGTATCATTTGTATGAAAACCACACCAGTGAGGTCGAATAAAGTCATGAGCTAGCTTTTACGGTATAGTAGGGTCTGGGTTTACGTCGGATAAACTAAACATACATGATACAATTGCTCATGCAACATAGAATACATCTTTTTAATGTACCTTGAAATTCACTTTTCCCCCACTCTCTGAAAATAGATAGGTAGCAGCCTAGTATTGATACCTGTTTTGATTCCAACTAACCTCTCTTTTCCAAGTTGTGGTGCATATTCCTGCCATGGTTAGCTGCATATTCCTTTCCCTGGAATCTTTGGGCAATTGTTAGATGAAGTCAGCAACTCCTCTTGAGAAAAAGTTGATGTCTTTGACAAAGTAGATAATGGTATCACAAGCTTTAATTTAAGGTGTGAGAATAAAGGGAGTGGCTGTCAATTTTGGCTATAAAGTAAGCAAAAAAAATTTGGCAGATTATATTCTTCATGCTCTTTGGAACTCTCTGTTACTCTTTCACTTTTCAAACAATTTTTAATGAGGTTTTGGTCTTGATCACCATTGAAAGCTTGCGAAATTAAACCTTAATTAAACTTGTGTTATAACAGTAAACATACACAAACTTGAATTTTGGCTCTCACATCTATCTGCCTTCAGTCATGGAAACAGTGATTTCATTTCTGGAGCTGTGTGACCTGGGATCAGAATCCAACAACCTTTGGAATGTGAAAGTGGGTTGTTTTGGCTGAGGAATCTCTGTTTCACTGCACAGCATCAGCACTACATTTGACATTGTAGGCCTGTCTGATGCATGGTCCTGCACACAAAGCAGTCCTATCCTTATGCACCGTAGTGCTTCTGTAAATGAACATGAGTTGGAAATTGATTCGTCTATCAGATCAACTTCCCTGCTTTCGATCCATAATTGCCATGCCTGAAACAATTCCAAAAAAAAAAAAAACTTGAATAAGTAAGAATTATTGAAGAAAATATTCATACTTGTGAGATACTGTAATCTATTGTCTAAAATCATGCACTTACATGATTGAGAAGGCTGAAGTAGTTATCTTCATTGTTATGGATTTCACAGTTTCTCCTACCACTGACAACCTCTAACAGTAATACTCCAAAGCTATAAACATCCGACTTCTCAGAAAACCGTCCTCTCATGACGTATTCAGGTGACATATAGCCACTGCAGCAAAATTAGGATCAATTTTTACTTTTAGCATTTAATTTTCTTATACAAAATGTCAGCCAGATTTTAGTTAAAGAATTTAAGCTTATCTGTGATCATAAAGAAGGAATCTTACAAGGTTCCCACAACCCTATGAGTATTTGCTAGTTCTTCTGTCACCCTGAAAGCTCTTGCTAACCCGAAGTCTGAGATTTTTGGATTCATGTTTTCATCCAACAAAACGTTGCTAGCCTTGAGATCCCGGTGAATAATCCTCAAACAGGAATCGCGGTGGAGATAAACAAGTCCTCTGGCTATACCCTGTATTATGTTGAAGCGCTTTGCCCAATCAAGGTGTACTTTTTTCGTTGGATCTGTTCAGATGTAACATTGAACAAATGAAAAAAAAAATTTTGGCAAATAACTAAAGAATTGAAGTGTAAAGTTTCTAACATGATATTCAAGATTAAGCAAATGTATTACCAAAGAGCAAAGTATCCAAGCTTTTATTTTTCATATGCTCATAGATCAGTAACTTCTCTTCCCCATGAATGCTGCAGCCTAATAGCCGAACAAGATTCCTATGCTGGAGTTTTGAGATGAGCAAGATTTCATTCTTGAACTCCTCGGTGCCTTGTCCTGAAAAACTATACAGCCTTTTTACCGCTATTTCCTGTCCATCTGTTAATATCCCCTACACGTACAATTTGTAGCAGTTATCAATCCAATCGTTGCACCACCGGCTTCTGCAATATAATACGCACAATACAGTTCATCACTACCTTGTAAACGGGACCAAATCCTCCTGCACCAAGCTTGTTATCATCACTGAAATTGTTGGTAGCGGCCACTAGTTCATCGAAACCAATCATTGGTAGCTCTATTGAATCCCCTAGCAATTCAAGACTTTCTTCGTTTCCTATCACTGCATGACAATCAGGTAACATGAGAATCAACCATAAACTATATATGTCAATTGGACAACATTATTACATTTTATTAATCTAAGACATATATATTCACCTCTTCTTTTCCTTCTAGCAGCCATTGCATGAAAGCAATACCAGGTAGTTATGGCCAGGAAGACAAGCCCTATGATTATTGATACTAATGATGACATTAAAGCCCTTTGATGTCTACCCTTTTTGCTGTATCCTGGGATATCATGATGAACAATTACAATTCAACCAAGAAATCATGAAGGAAATTAAACAATCAGCTAAAGAAATGAAGTTGTGTAAGGCCCTGCTTGGTAAATGGCTGTTAGTTGATTGGGTTAGAAGATATGATTAGTTGATAAATTAGCTGATTGTTAGAAAGTTGTTTGATAGATTAGCTGTTAACTGATAGTTGTTTGGTATAATTTGTTTGGAGTTACAAAAAACTTATTAACCAAACAACTAATAGTGGTCAAATAAGTCAAAATTGGCTGATAGGCTGATTATTTACCAAACAGGCCTAAATAAATTAAATGAGCAAATACCAATTTTGGTCCCAGGACTATTAGCAAAATGACAATTTTTACCAATTTTGGTCCCAGGACTATTAGCAAAATGACAATTTTAGTCCACATGTTTCCCAGGACTATTAGCAAAATGACAATTTTAGTCCACATGTTTAATTTCTACCAATTTTGGCCCTACGACTATTTTTTAGTACCAATTTTGGTCCCAGGACTATTAGCAAAATGACAATTTTTACCAATTTTGGTCCCAGGACTATTAGCAAAATGACAATTTTAGTCCACATGTTTCCCAGGACTATTAGCAAAATGACAATTTTAGTCCACATGTTTAATTTCTACCAATTTTGGCCCTACGACTATTTTTTAGTACCAATTTTGGTCCCATGATTAATGTTTTAGAGCCAAAATTCATTGCACTGGTCACCCATCCGTTTAAAACGTGCTGAAATCTAAAATTTTTAAAGATATTTTCGTCTCTTTTAACTCAATATCCTAATTTGAGCATGAATAAAAAGATTTAAATTCTAAGATTGATCACAATTCACAGTTTTCCTCCTCAAATTAAGGTAACAGATTGTAAGTCAGTAGTACTAAAAAAAAAAAAAAAAGTACCAATAAGTTCAGAGGCAGGCATTCGAACATATAGCTCCTGTCCTTCATTATAATACCATTTCATGTCTTTTAGGTCACCATACCACACAGCACATCCAACACTTTCAGCCCAAGCATAGGCTGAACAAGAACAATTACCTAAGCATTCCTTTTCACAATCTGTTGAACTCCTCATTGATGTCCTGTTCCCTAACAACCTAGAATTGTCAGGCAACTTTATCCCTGACAACTTCCTGAACCCTTCATCACTACAATTCAATGGCTTCCCCCGAACACAACCGCTCGACCACTGAAGCGATTCCCACTCGAGAGGCGATACCGGCTGAAACCCATCCAGACAATCACACGGAGACAGCCTGTTAGCATTGCATATGCTGTTAAAACCGCAGGTTCCATATGTGTCACATTGGTCACCTTGTATAACCTCTGCATTGAACCACCCGTTCTTTTTGTTGTTCCATATGTAAAACGTTAACAGCCCTGTCTGGTTCACCACTAGCCTTGAAATAGTTGAACTTTCAAGACATTGGAACATGTAATACGCGGTTTCGTCATTATAAACAAAAGTTGCCTTAAAAACACCCATGTACGCATCAGCCAAAGAATATCTACCGAACTTACTGCCATCCCATGTTCCACTTCTGAACTCCACTGTTGAACCCTTGCGAAGCTCTAGCGTAGGAAGTCCAAGAATGTCCAGTCGATATGTGGAACTGAAACCATCCATGGAGGGGTCGTTTTCGTTTCTCCATGATTTTATATACCATTCTGTTTTTGTTTTCAGGTTCCACCCAAGCTTCATCCCTGCAAGTAGGGAGTTCAAATTATAGGGACTGGTTCGATAAGACTAAAAAATTTTAGGGATAGGAGTGAAAATTATAGCTCCATAAGTTTGTTGGTCAGAAAGGACTAGTCCAAAATTTAGTAGGTTAGCCGTATAGTTCTTTAGTTTATATATAAGTTCATCTTTATTATAACTTTTATTAAATTTTTAAATAAAATTTTAATAAATCTATAACAAAATAAAATAGTTTTATGAAAATAAATAATGAAAATTAAAAAATAATTGTTATAAATATTATATTATAGTGTAAGTATATTGATTATTTTTAGTTTGAATTTAAAAATGAAAATTTAGATTGATTGAATGACGTATAAGTATATATATTTATTATTAATGTTCTAGCTTATTAAAATTGAAATTTTATAATGTTAATTTAAAAATGTTTTTATTTGAGTATGTCCGATAAGTAGGACAACTCAAAATTTTAAGGTTATAATCAAGAATTTTGAACTGATAAAAAAGAAAATTGATTAGTCCAAAGTAATTTTTTTTAAAAAATTCAGCACGCGAGGACGTCGTTAAAGTGGACCAGGGTCGAGATTCAAGTGGATATAGGCAGGCAGATTGAAATTGTCATCCCTGACTAAAATCTTTACCTGCGAGCAGTGTATTGCCTGGATAGTCGAAGCTTTGCCAAACGAAGCTATCCCCGTTCTTCACGACCAGGTTACCATTGTCCAGGAGTTGCAGGACAGGATTCTTTATTCCTGGAGAGGATGAATTTGACCTCCAAACTAAATTTGCTTGGTTCTTATTGCTGATGATTAAGTCTCCCATGAGTGTGAGACTGAGGACACCGGACAAATCCGGAATTGGATTATTGTTGTTGGCAACCCAGACCACTGTCTGTTCCGGCACATTTCCGAACCAAATTCCGAGGTATCGGTATCTTGAGGTCCCCGGACTGAAGAATCCTAGGACAAACGTTTGACTAGCGGAGACAAGTGTTGTTCCGCTGTCATCTGAGAGTGTTTGGTTCGTAGCTAAGGTATCAACAGCTACTGAAAAATCGAGGTTGGAAATGACAGATGATACCAAGAAGAAGAAGAAGACGATGAAGGCCATAGCAGATGATATTTTAATACTCTTGATGGAATAATATTAATATTAATAATAATAATATTATTAATGATATTAGTCAAAGAAGATGCCAGCAAGAAAGGGTACATCATTTTCAGTTCTAAATAATCGTTCTTCTACTTAGTCTTAAGTCATTTTCAGTTCTAAATAATCGTTCTTCTACTTAGTTTTAAATATCTTTGTCATGATTTCTAGGGATCGAACCTCTCACTTGGCAGAGCTACAGCTATGCCGCTTGACCTGGCGATTACTTATTTATTTCATGCAAACATTTCATATTATTCTGTATTCATTTTTTGTCATAGAGAAAGCTTTTCTCCATCAACTCTTTTTTTTTTTTTCCTCCAACTCCTTTCAAGTTTCTAGCTGAGTTTGAAATTGAGCGCTAAAGCACGTGCTTGACTATTTTAATTTATAGTGATCTATGCATAATTAATAATTTTGACTTTTCTGCACCCACTGACCCACTTCTAAGAAATTTGAGCTTGTTTGAAGGATGGCAGTGAGCATTAAATATTTAAATAGATGAAAATTATTACTTTGATTCCTAAATATTATTCCCAATTTATACGGGAGGTGGTGGGTTCGAGCCTCAGTAGAGGCAATAGTTACTCTTGTGCTTCAATAGGTTGAGAAAGTAGTTATGAACAGATACTGCATTGTAATAGAGTTAGTAGTATTCAAAAAAAAAAAATATTATTCCCAATTTATAATTTTTTTTTCAAAATTTGGATCTTTTGGGATCCACAAGATAGAAAATAATTTATCATTCATTACCACATCAAAAAGTAAAAATGAGGAAGTAGAGATTAAAATTTTATGTAATAGAACTCGAAATAGATTTATGTTTTTAACTCCTCTGGATGGTGACAAAATAAAATTTGTCAAAATACAATTTTGGTTGGACAGCATGACTCCATATATGTCTATCTTTTTTTTGGTAAATTTACAGGGTCTTTCTCTCCGTCCGTTTAACGGTCCGGGGTCCACCCATGTTCGCTCCGAGAGGCACGGGAGCTGGCCCAGGGGGAATCGTCACTTGTGAGAATTGAACCCGGTTCTCTCGAAATTCCTCCCCACAAAATATATGTCTATCTTTGGTACTTAATAGATGTTACCGATATGATAATTATATACAAGTCATATCATGGATAATTATGTCTTTCAAACTATGATAGAAATTAGAAATTAAACAATTTTGCTTTTGCATGGGATGCATTAAGAGATCACTTTTAGGTATGGGTATGTTTGGGCAATTGTTAGATGAAGTCAGCAACTCCTCTTGAGAAAGTTGATGTCTTTGACAAAGTAGATAATGGTATGATTGGTATCACAAGCTTTAACGTTTAAGGTGTGAGAATAAAGGGAGTGGCTGTCAATTTTGGCTATAAAGTAATAAGCAAAAAAAATTTGGCAGATTATATTCTTCATGCTCTTTGGAACTCTCTGTTACTCTTTCACTTTTCAAACAATTTTCAATGAGGTTTTGGTCTTGATCACCACTGAATGTTTGCAAAACCTTAAACTTGTGTAAAAACAGTAAACACAAACTTGAATTGTGAATTGGCTCTCACATCTATCTGCCTTCAGTCATGGAAACAGTGATTTCATTTCTGGAGCTGTGTGACCTGGAATCAGAATCCAACAACCTTTGGAATGTGAAAGTGGGTTGTTTTGGCTGAGGAATATCTGTTTCACTGCAAAGCATCAACACTACATTTGACATTGTAGGTCTGTCTGATGCATGGTCCTGCACACAAAGCAGCCCTATCCTTATGCACCGTAGAGATTCTGTAAACGAACACGAGTTGGAAATTGATTCGTCTATTAGATCAACTTCCCTGCTTTCGATCCATAATTGCCATGCCTGAAACAGTTCCCAAAAAAACTTGAATAAATAAGAATTGAACAGATACTGCATTATAACAGAGTCAGTAGTACTAAAAAAAAAAAAGAATTGAAGAAAATAAATTTAATACTTGTGAAATACTGTAATCTATTGTCTGAAATCATGCACTTACATGATTGAGAAGGCTGAAATTTTCTTCATTGTTATGGATTTCACAGTTTCTCCTACCACTAACAACCTCTAACAGTAATACTCCAAAGCTATAAACATCCGACTTCTCAGAAAATAGTCCTCTCATGACGTATTCAGGTGACATATAACCACTGCAACAAAATTGGGGTAAACTTTTATTTTCATTTTCATACAAGATGTCACTATATATATATGAAAGAATTTAAGATATGTGAGTGATGATTGAAGAAGGAAGCTTACAAGGTTCCCACAACCCTATGAGTATTTGCTAGTTCTTCTGTCACCCTGAATGATCTTGCCAACCCGAAATCCGAGATTTTTGGATTCATGTCTTCATCTAACAAAATATTGCTAGCTTTGAGATCTCGGTGAATAATCCTCAAACAGGAATCGCGGTGGAGATAGACAAGTCCTCTAGCTATCCCTTGTATTATGTTGAGGCGTTTTGCCCAATCGATCTGTACCTTTTTCATTAGATCTGTTCAGATGTATCATTGAACAAATGAAATGAATTTTAATTTGGCCATTTGGGCATATATACAAGTAAACGTGAAGTTTTAAAAGAACTGTAAAGTTTGCAACATTGTATTCCAGATTAAGCAAATGTAAAGTATTACCAAAGAGAATAGTATCCAAGCTTTTATTTTTCATATGATCATAGATCAGTAACTTCTCTTCCCCATGAATGTTGTAACCTAATAACCGAACAAGATTCCTGTGTTGGAGTTTGGAGATGAGCAATATTTCATTCTTGAACTCTTCAGTGCCTTGTCCTGAAAAACAAGATAGTCTTTTTGCTGCTATTTCCTGCCCATCTGTTAATATCCCTTACACATACATACAAGATTATTAGTAGTTATTATCAATCCCATATTCATGCATCATTATCTTCTACAAAGGGCACAATAATACGGATGAGAAACCATCGTATCATAACCTTATAAACGGGACCAAATCCTCCTGCACCAAGCTTGTTATCATCATTGAAGTTGTTGGTAGCGGCCACTAGTTCATCGAAACCAATCATTGGTAGCTCTAATGAATCCCCTAGTAATTCAAGACTTTCTTCTTTTCGTATAACTATATGACAATCAGGTGAATCAGGTAACATGAGAATCAACCACCAACTATATCAATTGGATTGATGGATTTTAATTAAACCGAGTAGTCCAAATTAGCCAAAACCAGTAATCAACGAATAAATAATAAAAGAGAAGGTAGTAAGCTTGGATTACAAGACAGACTGTGATGTCTTGACAAGACAATTAGAAGAAATTTATACTATGCTTGCCTGGTAAGCACCCCTAAGAAAAGGGTGGGTGATTAGAGCTATTTTGACCATGTTCACACGCTCCTCATGGCCTCACTACCGGGCCTTGACTAGCCGAGGCCGAGCATCGTGCTTGGCCTCGGGCGCCTTGAGGCTGAGCGTTGGGCTAGGCCTTGGGCGCCCTGAGGCCGAGCGCTGGGCTAGGCCTCTGGGCCTGCTGGGTTTGCCTTAATTCGTCTTCTCGGATTGACTTGCTCCAGTCTCATCTCCAATATATCCATCATGGATTACATTATTGTATTAATATAATAATCTAAGACATATATACTCACCTCTTCTTTTCTTTCTTGCAGCCAATGCATGAAAGCCATAGCAGGTAGTTATGGTTAGGAGGAGGATGAGCAGCCCTGTGATTATCCATACTGATGATGCAACTAAAGCCCTTCGTTGTCTTCCCTTTTTGTTGGATCCTAGGAACATAAATCACATGTACAATTCGACCAAGAAATCATGAAATTAAAGAAACAATCATCATATCATCAACTGATCAAAAAACTGTGTTTACATAAATCCAAACTACCATTAAGTTGAGAGACAACAGACGCCATTCGAATGTACAGATCCTGTCCTTCACTATAATACAATTTCATGTCTGCTAACTCATCACCATACCACACAGCACACCCAACACCTTCAGCCCAAGCATAGGCCGAACAGGAACAATTACCTAAGCAAACCTTTTCACAATCCTTTGAACTCATTAATGATGTCCTGTTTTTCCCAACCATCTTCGAGTTCGCAGGCAATTTTATCCCTGTGATCTTCCTAAACCCTTGCAATTCACTGCAATTCAATGGCGTCCTTCGAACACAACCCCCCGACCACTGAAGCGATTCCCAATCGAGAGGCAATCTCGGCTCGAACCCATCCACACATTCACATAAAGGCAGCCTGTTGGCGTTGCAAAGGCTGTTATTACCACAAACTCCATATTTATCGCATTGATCAACTTGAATGGGAGTACTGAACCATTCACCTTTGTTCTTGTGGTTCCAGATATAGAATTTTAGCAGCCCTGTCTGGTTCACCACGAATCTTGAAATGGTTGAGTTTTGGAGACACTGAAATGTGCAGTATGCGTTTTCATCGTTGCAAATACACGTTTGCTTAAATATGCCTTTGTAGAAATCGCCCAAAGAGTATCTTCCGAACTTTCTGCCATCCCAGGTTCCATCTCTGAATTGCACGGTTGAATTCTTGCGGAGGGTAAAGGTAGGCAGTCCAAGAAGGTCCAGTCTGTAGGTGAAACTAAAATCCCCCGTGGAGGGGTCGTCTGGGGTTCTCCAGGATGTTAGGTACCATTCTTGTTTTGTTTTCAGGTTCAATCCAAGCTTCATCCCGGGAAGCAGTGTATCGCCTGGTAGGGTGAATAAATTAATCCGGGTGACCCGAATTAATTAAACCAAATAAGTAATAAAGACAAATTATTGAGTAGAAAAGCCAAATATATAGCTAATGTAATGTGATTATAATGATTGATTGTGATGTTTCAACAAGACAATTATGATCAAATTTATACTAATCTTGCTCCTCAACCGTTCCCCGCGAGAAAAAGGCGGGTAGATGCACTTGTTTTGACCATGTTCATACCCCGTCCATCCTCGTGGCCGGGCTTTGACCAGTCAAGGCCCAACATCGATCTCGACCTTGGTGACTGAGCAACCGAGCGACAATTATGTCTTGGACCCGGATCAAAATACACAATTTATATACTGAATGTTCACAACTTACATACTGAATATTCACAATTTAAACTGTGAACATTCAGTATGTAAATTGTTAACATTAATATTTAATATCTAAATTGTAATCAGTAATATGTAAATTTAACAATGTATATAAAATTGTGAACATTTAATATGTAAATTGTAAACATAATACCGTATATAAATTGTGAACATTTAGTATATAAAATTGTAAACATTTAGTATATAAATTGTGTATTTTAATTGGCGGATCCAAATCCATAGAATAATTTGCCATAACCCATGCCTAGGGCTGGACTCGGCCTTTGGCAACCGAGGCGGAGCACTGGACTTGGCCTTTGGCAACCGAGGCTAAGCGCTGGGCTCGGCCTCAGAGCTCCAAAAGTAGTTGGACCCGCTTTGCTCTGCCTTATCGGGTCAATTTATCCCGGATCAATCCCTAATATATCCATCACCTGGATAGTCGAAGCTTTGCCAAAGGAAGCTATCCCCATTCTTCACCACCAGGTTACCGTTGTCCAGAAGCTGCAGAACAGGATTCTTGATTCCTGGAGACCATGAATTTGACCTCCAAACTATATTTGCTTGATTCTTCGTATTGCCGCTGCTACTGATGATTAAATCTCCCATGGGTGTGAGCCTGATGACACCGGACAAATCCGGAATTGGATTATTGTTGTTGGCAACCCAAACCACAGTCTGTTCCGGCACATTTCCGAACCAAATTCCGAGGTATCGGTATCTTGAGCTCCCCGGACTAAAGAATCCTAGGACAAACGTTTGACTAGCGGAGACAAGTGTTGTTCCGCTGCCATCTGAGAGTGTTTGGTTCGTAGCTAAGGTATCAACAGCTACTGAAAAATCGAGGTTGGAAATGATAGATGATTCCAAGAAGATGAAGAAGAAGATGAGCATAGCAGATGATCTTGATCGAATACCCTTTTCAATAAGTTTGTAGCTGAATTTGAGATTGTGCAGTAGTAAATTAAAGCGCTTAATGATTTATGCATAATTAATAATTTTGACTTTTCTGCACCAGTTCTAAGGATATTTGAGCGTGTTTGAAGAATGGCAGTGAAAAGCATTAAGTTGATTTATGTTTCTAACTCCTTTGGATGGTGACATAATGAAATTTATCAAAATAGAATTAATTTCTATGCTTTGATTGAACAGCATGTATGGACCATATATGTTTAATCTTTCTTACGTGAAAGAGATGTGAAGTTGCATTTTCAATAGCCTCCTTTGCTGGAAGCCTGGAACTTATTTGATTTTCTGGCTCTACTCCAAGCCTGGACAGCATGTCTGGACCATTTTCATGGCTCTACTCCAAGTATGGTAATTGCTCTCGTTTAAAGGTGTCGTGATCAATATTAATGAAGGATTTTCTCATTGTTGGGAAAAATCCCACTGCATGTGACAATTAAAAATCACAAGACCAACACGGTGCACAAATACGAAATAATACACAATAGCCCAAAAATAAATATGAACACAAGGAACATAATACACAATAGCCCAAAAATAAATATGAACACAAGGAACACAAGATTTACGTGGACAAAAATAAATATGAACACAAGGAACACAAGATTTACGTGGAAACCCCAAAATGACGGGGAAAAACCACGGGCCACCAACAACAAACCCCAAAATGACGGGGAAAAACCACGGGCCACCAACAACAACAATTTCCACTATCACAAATCTCGGGTACAAAGTTTTAGGCTACCACGTGAGCCAGACATCCACAAATCATCAAATACAACAACTCCTAGGCCAAAACATTCTTATAATATTCACAGGCTAAAAGGAATAATATCTCGTACTCAAAATATTCAATCTCCAAGACTAGGATAAAAATGAATACAAATATTACGAGATTATCCAAAGAGATGCCTGGAATAAATACAAGCTGACCTCAAAGAATTGATTAAGATGAACCCAAGAAGCTTAGACAAACTCCATGACAAAATGGCACCAAGATGAAGAAGAGAAAATGGTTTCTTCCCTCTGCTGCAGACTGCCGAATGGAATGAGAAGAAAAATGGGTTTTCTTGCTCTGTTTACTGCCTCATTGTGTGTGTCTCTCTCTGGCCGAAAAAGAGAGTGAAAATGGGAAAAAATAATTCCCCTCCTCTGCTGCTGTCCACTATCGCTGAACACACAACAAAAATTGAGGAATAAAAATTGTGGAACATTCCTCATACACTAAGGACAAAAAAAAAGGAAACAAAAAAAATAGTGGGAGTCCCATTTTCCTTGTCTGCCATCTTGTTTCTTCACATGGAGGGAGGGACCCAACACTCATGATTGCGCATAGTACGGACTACTTGAATCGGTAGGTTAAAAAACAACATATATTTGGGGTGTTTGATTTTCTGCCATTAATGGTGTAGGAGTGTAGGTGATCCCTTAAAAGTGGCTCAGATACCATGTTAAATGCTTAGCATACGGCAACATATGTAAAAGAAGAATAAAGAATGTGGTTTTATTCACAGTAAAAACTCACACAATTTGAGTACACAACTTAATGGGGTAGTTTAAGTAACAAGTGAGCTCTTTGTGCGAAAAGATTTCGGGAACGGACAGAGAAATATGAAAAAGAATATGACCTGGTGAATTTTTTTCCGACCACTTTTCCGGATGATCGAAATTAGCGACGAGAATTTTTTTGGACACCTAAATTGGTCGGAACAGGCATTTCCGACCTAATTAAGGCCATTTCTGAAATATGATGATTTCCAGTCGTGCGTGGACTTTGACCCCCTCTAATGGGTAGTTTTTAACAAATTGCATTTGAGTACTTAACCCCTATCTTAGATTCCTGGAACTCTACCAGCCGCTTGTCTTCTTGATTAATTATTATGTCAACGTTTACCTACTACGGTACATCTCCTCTAGCTATACTAACGTGGTCCAAGTAAATGTAATAATAAGGGAATATTTAGTTGCATGGAAAAAAAAATTTCATCAAAAATATTTTTCTTAAAGTGGAAGAAAGTGTTATTTTTTGTTGTTTTGTTCATGAAATTTATTTTTCATTGGGAAAATAAAATTCTCAAATTTGAGAAAAATAAAATCTTTATTTGGACTAAAGATTTTGTTTTCCATGGAAGATGGGAAGAAAAAATGATATGATTTGACTATTTTACCCTTGCTTTGTTTCTTAATTATATTACTCATATTAATTTGTAGGAGCATATAGGTCTTTATACTCGTTATTCCAAATCTAACCAAATAATAGAATTAGTATTCTCAGTAATTTTTTCACAAACTGAACAATGCAATTCATCTTCCTAGTAATTGATTTTCCATTGAATTTGAATTCCATTTCCCTTAAAATATTTTCGGCGAACTAAACAAGCCTAAAAGTATAAAAATATTATATTTGTCCTCAAAAAATATTATGTGTTCAAGTAACAAACATTTTATTCCTGATTTAGTATTATATTTGCATATTGACACGACCTGAGTTACTTAGTTTCTCACATAAGCGTGACACTGTTTTAAAAGATGGGTAATTATTGAAAAATACAACTTGAACTCTCAAATCTAGTCTTGAATGATCGGATTGAAGCAACGGAAGTTTTCAATGAATGACTATTCTGGTTGTATATATATGACCAGCTCGTTTTCTTTATAATTATAATGAAATCTGTCAATCATCTTGACTCTTGGGTCAACGTTTTACCTGCTACAACAAATTTAATTTCCTCTAGCTATAGTAACGTGCCCAATTAAGCTAGTGCCATTTCTTTGTGGGATTTGATGAAGATGAAGATGAAAATGGTCTTCACCTTCTTCATATTTATCATTTCCATCCACAATAATCTTTCAGCCGCTGTTGATACCTTAGCTACGAACCAAACGTTGTCAGATGACGGCGGAACAATGCTCGTCTCCGCTAGTCAAACGTTTGTCCTAGGATTCTTCAGTCCGTGGAGCTCAAGAAACCGGTACCTCGGAATTTGGGTCAGAAATGAGCCTGAACGGACAGTGGTCTGGGTGGCTAACAACAATAACCCAATTTCGGATTTTTCTGGTGTCCTCAGGCTCACACCCACCGGAGATTTAATCATCAGCAGTACGAAGAACCACCAAGTAGCAAATATAGTTTGGCTGTCAAATTCATCTGCCTTATTTGGTAAATGGCTGTTAGTTGATTGGATTAGAAGGTATAAATAGTTATAATATTAATTAATTGTAAAAAAATGTTTAGTAAATGAGTTTGGTATAATTTTCTTTTTAATCAAATAACTAATAGTAGTTAAATAAGTTAAAATTGACTGATAGACTAACTATTTTATCAAACAGGTTCGCCATCTGGAATCAAGAATCCTGTCCTGCAGCTCCTGGACAACGGTAACCTGGTGGTGAAGAATGGGATTAGGGATAGCGGATTTGTCTGGCAAAGCTTTGATTATCCAGGCGATACATTGCTTGCAGGGATGAAGATTGGGTGGAACCTGAAAACAAGAACAGAATGGTATCTAAAATCCTGGAGAAACCAAAACGATCCCTCCATGGGGGATTTCACGTTTCGGATAGACATTCTTGGACTTCCCACGGGAATCCTTCGCAGGGGTTCAACAGTGCAGTTCAGAACCGGAACCTGGGATGGGCGTAAGCTGGGCCAATATTCCTTTGTTGATCTCTACATGGGTGTTCTCAAGCCAATTTTTGTGTACAACGATGAAACAGCGTATTTCATGTTCCAAAGTGTTGAAAGCTCGAGTATTTCGAGGTTGGTTGTGTGTGAGACAGGGCAGATCACAATCTCTATATGGAGACGACTCAAAAAGAATTCTGGGTGGTTCAATATTGGTCCTATTCAGGTAGACCATTGTGACCCTTATGGAACCTGCGGCAATAACAGCTTATGCATCATGATTCCTTACTCAAATTGTTCATCTGTTTATGTTCCCAGGAACCAACAAAAAGGGAAAACATCGAAGGGTTTTGATTGCATCATCAGTATTGGTAATCACAGGGCTGTTCCTCCTGGCCATAACTACCTGGTATAGCTGTCATGCAAGGGCTGCTAGAAGGAAAAAAAGAGGTGAATATATATGTCTTAGATTATTACAATGTAATGTTGTCCAATTGACATAGTTGATACTTGATTCTTTAGTTCACTATTTGTCACGCAGTTATAGGAAGGGAAGAAAGTCTTGCATTACAAAGGGACTCATCGGAGCTACCAATGATTGCTTTTGATGAACTAGTGGCTGCTACCAACAACTTCAGCGAGGATAACAAGCTTGGTGTAGGAGGATTTGGCTCTGTTTATAAGGTACTTATAGTTTCTTAAATGTATTTTGTACTTTATGAAAGTTTATGATCGGTTGACGAATTGATAATTCTTAAAAAATTAATTAACAATAGGCCGGGGATACTAATAGATGAACAAGAAATAATAGTAAAGAGGCTATCAAGTTTTTCAGGATAAGACACCCAAGAGTTCAAGAATGAAATCTTAGTAATCTCCAAACTCCAACATAGAAATCTTGTTCGGCCAGCATTCATGGGGAAGAGAAGTTAGTCAGTTACTAGTCTATGAACATATGAGAAATAAAAGCTTGGATACTTTGCTATTTGGTAATATTATCATATTACGTTACAAACTTTACCATTCTTAAAAGTTTTTTCGTTTCCAAAAAAAAGTTCTTTCATTTTTAAAACTTCAAATTTTATTATGTTTTCGAAAATCAATAAATTTTTTTTCGTTTATTCAACTATACATCTGAATAGATCCAACAAAAAAAGTACAGCTTGATTGGGCAAAACGTTTCAACATAATACAAGGTATAGCGAGAGGGATCGTCTATCTCCACAGAGATTCTTGTTTGAGGGTTATTCACCGAGATCTCAAGGCTAGCAATATTTTGTTGGATGAAGACTTGAATCCTAAAATCTCAGACTTCGGAATGGCAAGAGAATTTAAGGTAACTGAAGAATTGGCAAATACTCATAGAGTTGTGGGAATCCTTCTTCAATGATCACATATCTTAAATCTCTAACTAAAAACCTAGTTGATATCTTGTATGAAAATTAATGAAGTGTCCAAATTTATTGTAGTGGTTATATGTCACCTGAATATGTTATGAGAGGACTATTTTCTGAGAAGTCCGATGTTTATAGCTTTTGGAGGTTATCAGGGGAAGGAGAAACTGTGGATTCCATAACCAAGATAATGTCAGCCTTCTCAATTATGTAAGAGCATCATTTTAGATTTTTAAAATTACAAATTTTACAAGTAGGAAAATTACTTTCTTTAATTTTTAGTTCTGTAAGTTTTGAAACTATTTCAGGCATGGCAATTATGGATTGAAAGAAGAGAAGGTGATCTAATAGACGAATCAATTATCAACTCGTGTTCTTTTATAGAAGCACTGCGGTGTATAAAGATAGGGTTGCTTTGTGTGCAAGACCATGTATCAGACAGACCTACAATGCCAAATGTAGTGTTGATGCTGTGTAGTGAAATAGATATTCCTCAGCCAAAGCAACCCACATTTACATTTCAAAACTTGTCGGATTCTGATTCCATGTCACACAATTGATTAGTTCACAAATTTATGCACAAGTAGTTCGATGTGATTTGTAGGACTATTACACAGTACTAACAGGAGAAGGATTTGCCCAATGATGTACTTATATTTTAATTATATTGTGTAATCTAGTTTTTGTATTTTTTTGAAAGCAATATAATTAGGGATAATTATTATCATTAAAATTTTCCGTTAATTTTGTTTGTATCATTTATGTCAACATAATATGATGTGTCATGCCATTTCATATTTTATTTTATTAATATTTAAAAGTTATTAATAATTTAATCACTAATGAGTTAATATCAAGCTTTACAAAACAAAGAATAATCAACCAATTTGTTATCGTTTTGCAAATTTAATATGTTTAATTTGGACCGTCAAACACTTTTATGTTTTTTAAAATTAGTTTTAATGGTTACATAAATTTCTAAGTGGGTTCCAACCAAAAAGAGATGGACTAAACGGTTACCGAAAGCAACTTCTTGAACCGTTATTTGGGCATGTCTGCAGATACTGGGTAATTCTTGTTAGGTTGTTCTACTCATTGTAATGATGAGGAATGAGTTTCTATTATTCATAACTCTAGAAGTATACAAGATAATATAATGATAGAATAAGAGTTCTATCTAAACACAATCACTAGTATTCCAATACTCCCCCTCAAGCACAAGGGTGAGACACAACATTGAGCTTGTCTCGTAAAGCAGTGAACCGGGGACCAGCAAGAGGTTTAGTGAATACATCAGCTAGCTGGTCCTTAGAAGAAATGAAATGAACTTGCAACTCCTTCTTGGCAACCTTATCACGCACGAAGTGATAGTCAATCTCGACATGCTTAGTCCGAGCATGAAACACCGGATTAGCACACAAGTAGGTAGCACCCAAATTATCACACCATAATGACGGAGAAGCAGAAGGACCAAGACCGAGCTCCCGAAGTAAAGACACTAGCCACGTAACTTCAGCCGCTACATCAGCTAACGCCTTGTACTCAGCCTCAGTCGAAGAGCGAGCCACTGTACGCTGTTTGCGACAAGTCCAGGAGACCAGATTGTCACCAAAGAAAACAGCAAACCCGCTAGTAGACTTCCGATCAGCAGGATCACCAGCCCAATCGGAGTCAGAAAATGCATTAACGGCAACCGAGGCAGACTTACGAACACGAAGACCATAATGTAGAGTCCCTTTGACGTAACGAAGGACCCGCTTCAACATGCCCCAGTGAGCTGTCGATGGAGCATGCATCGCCTGACACAACTTGTTAACAGCAAATGACAAGTCCGGCCGCGTAACTGTAAGATACTGCAGCGCACCTGCGAGACTCCTGTAATGGGTAGGATCAGCGTAGGGAACCCCATGATCAGAAGAGTCACGAGCCAAAGAAACCGGGGTAACAAGCGGTTTGCAATCCACCATACTAGCGCGCTTCAAGATATCACGCATGTACCGCTGCTGAGACAAAAGCATTCCAGAGTCCAACGACACAGTCTCAATCCCCAGAAAGAAAGAAGGAGCACCCATATCACGAACCTTGAACTCGGACGCTATCCGAGCCACAAGACCAGAAACACGAGCCGAATCAGACCCCATAACCAAGATGTCGTCAACATAAACAAGGAGAAACAGCAGAGTAGAGTCACGTGAGTAGATAAATAACGAAACGTCAGTCTTCGAGGGAGTGAAACCAACCGAGACTAGAAAAGTGTGCAAGCGATTAAACCATGCCCGAGGAGCCTGTTTAAGACCGTAAAGAGAACGCTGTAACAAGCACACATGACCGGGCAACGTCTTGTCCTCATACCCCGGGGGTTGCCTCATATAAACAGTCTCCGCAAGAGTGCCATTCAGAAACGCGTTGTGAATGTCCAACTGACGAATAGACCAATCACGGGACACAGCCAAGGACAGCAACAGGCGAACAATCGTCGGCTTAACTACTGGACTGAACGTCTCGAAAAAATCCTGCCCAGCCACCTGATTGAAACCCTTGGCAACTAACCGAGCCTTATGACGCTCAACCGAGCCATCAGCCTTGCGTTTCGTCCGAAAGACCCACTTGCACCCTACAACATTCATACCGGGAGCATAAGGGACTAACCGCCACGTCTGATTATGCATCAAGGCATTAAACTCCAAATCCATCGCCTCACGCCATGCAGGAAACAAAACTGCCTGCGAGTAGCATGTGGGCTCCGGAGCACCAACCTGAGCAGTCAAAGCAGCAAAATGATCACCCGGCTGAGTCTGACTCCGCAGCCGCATAACATGAGAACGATCACCAGGCTGCTGAGCACGACGAGACCGAGTAGGCTGCCGAGTAGCAATCTGTACCCCCAAATCCGTAACCGTGCGGGAGTCAGAGACCTGTGAATCCAGCACGGGCGGAGCCGAATCAGCAGAAGCCGAAGAGAGCTGGGAGTCCAACTCCGGCTGAAGTAGAGCACCAGAAGCCGGAGAAGAAGCACCAGGCACACGAACCGTGCCCACACCCCACGGTGGACCAGTAACCGCGCAAGCACCCTGCAAAGACTTTGAAGAAGCAAACGGGTAAATAGCTTCGTCAAACCGCACATGACGGATGACGAAAACCTTGTTAGTAGCTAAATTCATACAACGGTAGCCACGAAATGAAGGCGGATAACCAAGGAAAACACAGGGAGCGGACCGAAACTGTAACTTGTTTTTGTTGTAGGGACGCAGCAAAGGAAAGCAAAGACAACCGAAGACTCGAAGAAATGAATAGGATGGAGGAGAACGATGTAGTTTAAAGTGAGGACTGACATCACCTAAAACCCGGGTAGGCATTTTATTTATTAAGTGAACAGCAGTTTCAAATGCGTAAGCCCAGAACCGACTAGGAACTGAAGCCTGAGCCATCAGTGCCAACCCAGTTTCAACTATATGCCGGTGACGGCGTTCTACCCTACCATTCTGCTCATGTGTATAGGCGCAAGACTGCCTATGGTTAATGCCAAGTGAAACAAACTTATGGTGTAATTTTTTGTACTCTCCCCCTAAATACGACTGAATCGACACAATTTTATGATTATACGATCGTTCAACAAGAGACCGGAATTGATCAAATATGACATACACATCAGTTTTAGAACGCATAGGGTAAAACCATATATAACGAGTATAATCATCAACGAATAAAACGAAATAGCGAAACCCATTACATGAAAGTAACGGGGCTGGGCCCTAAACATCCGTATAAACTAACTCTAAAACACGAGACGTAGTAGTCTCAACACGTGGTAAGGAAAATCGAGAGGATTTCCCCAACTTACAAGACGAACACAAATTCGAACTAATGGAATAATTAACTGAACAAGATTTCAAAATTTGACGCAAAACACGTGAATGTGGATGACCCAGCCGATTGTGCCAAAGAGCAGCAGAAGCACGGGCGGCAACGAACGCAGCAGAACCCGAACGAGAAACTGGCCACGAATATAAACCGCCCGAAGCCCGACCTCTAAACAGAACCTCCTTGGTGGAAAGGTCCTTCACAAGAAAAAAGGTGGGATGAAACTCAAAAAAGACTCGATTATCTTTAGCAAATTTTTGTACGGATAAAAGAGACGCAGACAATTCTGGAACATGCATAACATCAGATAAACGAAAAGACCTATTGGAAGCAACAACCGTAGTAGAACCAGTACTAACAATAGGTAAACTGTTACCGTTTCCAACTCGTAATGAGTCTGAGCCAGTGTAGCTAGCCGCGGACGACATCAAAGATGGATCAGGTGTCGCATGGTGCGACGCACCAGTGTCTGCAAACCAACTCTCAGAAGCAGTCGAATCGTCCTCTGCTCCAGGACTCGGATACGCCATATGGGCTTGCAGGGAACGGCCTTGATCATACCGGCGAAAACACGAAGCAGCAAAGTGACCGCCGGCACCGCAAATCTGACAACGGACACCAGAGCGATTTCTGCCACCTCGACCACGACCTCGCTGCCTTCCGCGACCTCCACCACGGTGCGACTGGCCGCCGAACCGACCACCTCGCCGAGCAACCATCGCCACCGGAACAGCATCCACAGCCTCGTCAGCGCAGATAAATTCCTGCGAGACCAAGAAGTCGGCGAGCTCACCGAGCGTCACCGGAGCACCTCTCGTCAGCGGGGCAACAAGTGGCCGGAATTCTGGACGGAGCCCCCGAAACACATACAGATTTTGATCGTCGAGGGACACCACCCGACCGGCCAACGCTAAGTCTTCGACTAACACCTGCGCACGACCAAGGTAGTCGGAGATGGAAGAGTCGCCCTGCCGGAGTGCCTGTAACTGGCCGAGAAGCCGCAGAGCCCGTGCACGCGTAGTCGACCCCAGCGCCTGTTCAATCGACAACCAGAGCTGCCTCGCCGTTGCCCGACCAATAGCCAAATGCATGGTCCCCTCCGACAGGGAGGAGATGAGCAGAGAGAGCACCGCTTGGTCTTGGCGCAGCCATGCAGTCCGATGCGGATCCTCCACCAGCGCAGCAGCAGGCACAACAGAGGTTCCAGCCGCAGGGGGTACCGCCGGTGCAGAAGCGGGAGGACACTCGGACGTGCCGTCGACGTAGCACAACAGACTTTGGCCACGCAAGAAGGGAACCATCTGCGTTCGCCAAAATAGGAAGTTATGAGCCGTAAGTTTAAGGGATACGAAGTGATGGGCGGAAGACAAGGTGGTATGCGGTGGTAACGGGGCGGACATGGCACCGTCGGAAACAGTCCGTTCGGAAGAATTCCCAACAGAGCCGTCGTTAGAGCCGATTTGCGCCATACCCTAGTCTGACGATGATACCAGATGAGGAATGAGTTTCTATTATTCATAACTCTAGAAGTATACAAGATAATATAATGATAGAATAAGAGTTCTATCTAAACACAATCACTAGTATTCCAATAGTAATAACCAGCAAACCACATAAGTTTAAATTGTACTAGGAAGTAGGAAGACGACAAATTATTTTGTGGACCCGGGTCTACCACCTTGCAAGGTGGACTCGGGTTTTGAATGTTGATATTGTTCTAACTTAGATACACAATTTACATACTAAATGTTCACAATTTACTACTTTTAAAAATTCACAGTTTGTATTATAGGAACATATATGTAATTGATTACCTTATTTTGTATTCACAAGTTAATTTCAAATACTACAGTCACACAATATTGAGGGACGAATTAGGATTTGATGATCCTGTATTGTATTCACAAATTCTCTTCTACATCTGTTATGTGTTTTTACTAAAACACAATTTATATTCTTGAAGTTCACAATTTTTGCAATACTAAAAGTACACAGTTTAGGACCAGGACATACCTTGCAAGGTGGACCTTGGTCCATGGTATAACAACTCTAGGAAGATTCTGTGGGACAAACTCGACAAAAAAGGTGTTAACAATAATCGAACTCGCGATTTTCAATAATAAACATTATATTTTAATTTATAATATATTTGACATTTGAATCATTATACAATTAATTGTGTTTCACAATTTGTAATTAACATTTTTTCACGTTCCAAATTGATTTAACCCCTCCTAATTTTTCCCTCCTAAATTCCCTCCATGACATGGCTTATAATTATTTGCTGTTCCCACTAACTTAAAAAAAAAAAAAAAAGTAAAGGAGTTACGTACTTTCATTTTTACCCTAGATTTATAGGTGACAATCTGCTTTTAGTCTTTTTCTTTTAAAGATCCCATTTGGTTCTAGTATTATTGTGGCATACCCATTTTTGTCTTACACCAACAAAATAATTTAAATTTTGTAAAATACAAGGCTGAATTCTTTTCAAAAAAGTATAAATAAAAATATAGCAGGTCAACCCACATTTTACAAAAAAAAAAATCAAAATGTCCTTGTATTTAACGACATTTCAACGATTTTGTTGGCAGACGACAAAAAATAATTGTGCCACAATAATACTATGATCAAGGCATGATGTTTCGAAAAAGAAAGACAAAATGTGGATTGTCATCTAGTCATGTAAGATCTAAAAATGAATTAACTCAAAATAAAGTAACCAATCAAATAATGTCATGTCATGATAGAAAATATTTAAAGATGAGTAGTGTTACTCTTGATTTAATTCTGCCCCTTCTCAAGAATATTTTTGCCTTACATATTTTGTCATACCTCTTTTGATAAAAAAGAAAAATTTCATTAATACGAGACAAAAGACTAGAAATAAACGAGGGTGGCGAAACATTAAGTCGACTTAGAATAAGACTTCCTAGCAATAAGATGGACCGTCATGTTCACGGCTCGTTTAACAAAAGAAAGACATGCATATTGAAAAGAACAAAGCAAATCTTTTACATCATTCATTCATTTGCCAGGAGATCGAAGGAGGACTCCATACCCTGCGCATTAACGGCTTGAGCGAGGAGCGTTTCTAGATGAATATGGTGCCAGCTTTTGCGTTTGGTCATACCTGATCACCTGAAATCGCGGGTTTGAATCACTTAGGTCAAAGTCTTACTTTTCTACAATTTACTATAAATTTCGATGTAGCTATATATAGTAACGTGTCCATGGGATCTACTGTAAAGTTCCATGGTAACGTGTCCAAGGGTGCCATTTTGGATTTGATCAAGATCATCCGCTATGATCTTTACACACGGATCGGATCAAGACAAATATCTCTAGAAGTCTTTTAATTACAGATAGAGAATAGTGACTCTTTCTTTCTATGTAATTGAAGAGGAGAGTCAAGGTTAATTAAATATATTTTAAAAGGGATTGAAAGAATAACTTGAACAAAGACCAAATCTTTGTATGTGAGATTCGCGAGGCCTCTCCCTTTGAATGCCAATCGTTATACCGTGGACCAGGGTCCACAGTAGGTCGAAACGGCGTTGTTTCGATGTTAGTGGACACAGAAGCGAATGACTCCAGAGAATTCATTGTCTATAATACATAAAATCTTTGTCTAGAATACACATAACGTTTGCCTAGAATACATAGAATATTGACAAAAAATACACAAAACTCATCCTCCTATGCACAAACACATCACAACCTGTTTTAATAACATGAATATTGACACAAAATACACAGAACTCATCCTCTAAACATTCAAATGTGTAAACACATCACAACATGTGTTACACAGAGAATGATTACCTAACTAGAATACACATAACTCATCTCCTAACATTTTGGTACGGGATGCAAAATGCATTATACACCTGGTCGACGATATAAATTGCCTTCGAATTCGGGAGGACTAGAGTGATCTGAGCACTTGATATCAGGCCCAACAATGAGTCTTCATCCTCAATTTTTCAGCAGATGATGATGATACCTTAGCTACGATTTTTCCGCTATGGTCTTCATCATCATCTTCTTCTTCTTCATATCTATTAATTCCATCTCCAACTTTTCAACCGCGGTAGATACCTTACCCACAAACCAAAAACTCTCAGATGACGGCGCAACCGCAACGCTTGTCTCCGCTACTCAAACATTTGTCCTAGGATTCTTCAGCCCGGGGACCTCAAGAAACAGATACCTCGGAATCTGGTTCGGAAATGTGCCGGAACAGACAGTGGTCTGGGTGGCCAACAACAACAATCCAATCCCAGATTCCTCCGGTGCCCTCATCCTCACACCCACCGGAGACATAACCATCACCCATACCCATACCCATACCAATCAAGCAAACATAGTTTGGAGCTCAAATTCATCGTCTCCACGCATCAACAACCCTTCCCTGCACCTCCTGGACAACGGTAACCTCGTCGTGAAGAACGGCCATAGCTTCGTCTGGCAAAGCTTCGACTATCCCGGCAATACACTGCTTCCTGGGATGAAACTCGGGTGGAACCTCAAAACAAAAACAGAATGGTATATGACATCCTGGAGAAACGAAAACGATCCCTCCACGGGGGATTTCAGTTTCACGTATCGACTAGACATTCTTGGACTCCCGACCGTAATCCTCCGCAAGGGTGAAACTGTACAGTTCAGAACTGGAACGTGGGATGGTACCAGGCTGGGCCAATATTCATTGTCGGATCTCTACTACATGGGTGTTTTCAAGATCTCGTTAGTTTACAACGACGAAGATGCGTATTTCTGGTACCAATGTCTTGAAGCTTCGACTATTTCGAGGTTAGTGGTGACCCACACAGGGGTGATGACGGTGTACATATGGAGCAAAAACAAGAACGGTTGGCTCGATACTAATCCCATACAAGGCGACCATTGTGACACATATGGAACCTGCGGTAACAACAACCTATGCAACGCCATCAATCTGCCTCCATGTGAGTGTTTGGATGGGTTTCAACCCACATCGCCTCTGGAGTGGGAATCGCTTCAGTGGTCCAGCGGTTGTGTTAGGCGGAAGCTGTTGAACTGTAGCGAACCGCAAGGGTTCAAGAAGTTCTCTGACATAAAGTTGCCTGACAATTCCAGGATATTGGGGAACAGGACAGCAATGAGTTTGGCAGATTGCGAGGAGGCGTGCTTAGGTAATTGTTCTTGTTCAGCCTATGCTTGGGCTGAGGTCGTTGGATGTGCTGTGTGGTATGGTGACTTACACGACATGAGATTGTATTACAGTGAAGCACAGGATCTATACGTTCGAATGCCTAAGTCTGAGCTTAATGGTATATACTTCTTAGTCATAGTTTTTATTTATTTACACAACTTCATCCGTGCAAATTACACCCTGAACCTACATACCGGTCCAAATTGCATTGTCAACACCCATCTAAAATAATATTCAAACCATTATTGTTAAAGCGGACCAGCCCGTTCCACCGCAAGTTAAGATTCATACAACCTTAGCTTGTCCCCATTCGGGTTAGTGGACCCCACGGATTGGCCCACGATCTTTTGTTTTGTTTTCACTTTTATTATTATTCTTAATTTTTTTATTTATTATACAATCATGTGTATACAGTACGTATACACATGAATATATATATAGATATATATAAAATCATGTGTACAAAGCACACAGTGTATATATACATTGTGTACTTTGTACACATGAATATATATGTATCCATGTGTACACACACACACACACACACACACACACACACACACACATATATATAGGGTCTCCATGCGGGCCGTTAGACTCAATTTTCGTGGTTCATTTTTTTTAGCCCTAACCCGCCCTACCGCGTGGTAGGTGCAAGCCAACTCGTGGATATCGACCCACTTTGACAATAGTAAATTTTAAACTATGTATTTGAAGTTAACAGATTAAGTATGAAATTGAAGGTACATAATATGTCAACTTTTAATCGATATTTATTAATTGCACCTACATAATATCTTAACTATAGTAGTTGTAAAGGTGCATAATTTATTAAGAGCAAGTACATAATATGTTAAATGCATGTATATAATATGTTAGCTGCAAATATATAATATGTTACATAATTTGTTAACTACTTGTGTATAATATATTAAGTGAGTACATAATCATCTGAATGTCATTTTAGACTAAAGTTCACACTGCGAGATAAACCCTGTTCCATGGTATAACAATTACTTCTTCAGTTGATTATTTGTTTCATGATTTCCCAGGACCCAGCAAAACGGGGAGACAACGATTGGCTTTAATTGCATCATCAGTATCAATAATCATAGGGCTTGTCTTCCTGGCCATAACTACCTGGTATGGCTTTCATGCAATGGTTGCTAGAAGGAAAACAAGAGGTGAATATGCCTTAGATTAATACAATGTTATCCAAATGACATAGTTGATGGTTTCGGACTAGTTTTATGGCACTGTTGGATGTATGAATTTTGTTAATCGACTTTAAACTTTTTTACCCTAATCTAAAAATTTCAAGCTGTAGAATTTATTAGGCGGGCTCAATTACAATTTTTGATATTTTCACATTAGCATTCTAAATTGTAATTTTAATAAACTAGTACATTTATGTTAATAAATACAAACTTATATATTATTCAACCAATCTAATTATCAATGTATGTATTTACACTATAAAATAATAATTATAATATGTTTTTTTTTAATTTTTATTATTTATTTTCATTAAAAAGTATTTTATTTTGTAATATATATATATAATTTTTATTTACAAATTTTAATAAAAATTACTAAATATGTGCTCTAATATAAGCTCCATGTATATTTTGTTCCACGTTAGTTGTGAAATAAATAATAACATTAAGTGGCTCGGGCTATAGGGCTAACCCGTTCAAGTCATGTGGCTTATCAAACTAATTTTTTATTGGATCAGCCTATCCGTTTTGACCTAAGATATATTAACATCTTACCTTATTGTCATGTAGTTATAGGAAACGAAGAAAGTCTTGAATTACTAGGGGATTCATTAGAGCTACCAATAATTGGTTTTGATGAACTAGTGGCGGCTACCAATAACTTCAGTGATGATAACAAGCTTGGTGCAGGAGGATTTGGTCCCGTTTACAAGGTAGTGATGATGGCTTATCTATTGTATTGCGCACTTTGTAGAAGCTAATGATGCATGACTATTGGAATGATAACTACTAAAAATTTTGTGATTTTGTGTAGGGGATATTAACAGATGGGCAGGAAATAGCTGTAAAAAGGCTATATAGTTTTTCAGGACAAGGCATTGAAGAGTTCAAGAATGAAATATTATTGATCTCTAAACTCCAGCACAGAAATCTTGTTCGGCTATTAGGTTGCAGCATTCATGGTGAAGAGAAGTTACTTGTCTATGAGCATATGAAAAATAAAAGCTTGGATATTATCCTCTTTGGTAATACATTTGCATAATCTTGATGAATATCATGTTAGAAACTTTATAGTTCTCTTAAAACTTCACATTAAGTTCTTTGTCATAAAATTCTTTTCATGTGTTCAATGATACATTAGATCCAACGAGAAAGGTACAACTTGATTGGGGAAAACGTGTTAACATAATACAAGGTATAGCTAGAGGACTTGTCTATCTCCACAGAGATTCTTGTTTGAGGATTATTCACAGAGACCTCAAGGCTAGTAATATTTTATTGGATGAAGACATGAACCCAAAAATCTCTGACTTTGGATTGGCAAGAGCGTTCAGGGCAACAGAAGAACTAGCAAATACTCATAGGGTTGTGGGAACCTTGTAAGCTTCCTTCTTTAATGGTCAAAGATCTTGAATTCTCTTTAACTAATAAAAACTAGTATTGTTGACATCGATCTTGTATGAAAATGAAATGCTAAATTTTTTTTTTTTTTTTTTTTTGCAGTGGTTATATGTCACCCGAATACGTCATGAGAGGACTATTTTCTGAGAAGTCTGATGTTTATAGCTTTGGCGTATTATTGTTGGAGGTTGTCAGTGGTAGGAAAATCTGTGGATTCCATAGCAATGAAGAGCATTCCAGCCTTCTCAATTATGTAAGGGCATCATTTTAGATAAAAATTACATTACATCTTTCAATTTTTATTATTATTTAGTTCAGTTTTTGAAAATATTTCAGGTATGGCAATTGTGGATTGAAAGAAGGGAAGTTGATCTTATTGACGAATCAATTACCAACTCGTGTTGTTTTACAGAAGCACTGCGGTGTATAAGGATAGGATTGCTTTGTGTGCAGGACCGTGTATCAGACAGGCCAACAATGTCAAATGTAGTGTTGATGCTATGCAGTGAAGTAGATATTCCTCAGCCAAAACGACCAACATTCACATTCCACAGCTTGTTGGATTCTGATTCTAAGTCACGCAGCTCCAGAAATGAAATCACCGTTTCCATAACTAAAGGCAGATAAATGTGAGAGCTGAGATTACACATTTATGTGCATATTAGATTTTCGTGTTGCTAACAAATACTAAGAACTCAATTCCATGTTTACTATATATGATACATACTATCATGGGTCTTCAATTCTTGCTATGTCACTGGTAGTGAACATTAACACCATTAATTGACCCTTAACTTTGTTGGTATCCTCAATGTTATGTCAACATAATATGATGTTGTATATATGTCGTGCCATCTCATATTTTATTTTATTATTATTTAAAAGTATTTAATTTAATCACTAATGAATTAATATCAAACTTTACAAAATAATAACAATTTGTTTTCACTTTACAAAATTTAATATGTTTTAACCGTCAAACACTTATTATAGTTTTAATGGTTAGATTTCTAAGTGGGTTTCAACAAAAAAGTTAGGACTAAAGGGTTACTGAAAGCAACTTCTTGAACCCTTTTTTGGGCATGTGTGCGCATATTTCAAATAAAAATAAAAAATTGTGTAGTCGAGACAATCACAATTAAGTTAGTGAGACTATTGATTTGATTGATAATAATTATAAAGTTACAAGTTTGACTCTCAATTAGAACAATCTATTAACTTTCTTGGTTTGAATATGCCACTTATAGATAGACAACCTAGCTACAAAGGCAGTTCAACATCATTTGTTGAATAGTTTGGTTAGTACTGTCAAAGTGGGCTGGCCCGCCCCACCGCGGGCCAAATTTCTGGCGGGCCGACCCGTTAGACTCGCGGGTCAAATTTTGTGTAACCCTAACCCGCTCCGCGCGGGTTCGCGGGCCCCGCAGGCTTTTCATCTTCCTCTTTTTTTTTAAAAAAAAAAAATAATATATATATTCACAGTGCGTGAATATATATATATATATATATTCACAGTACGTGAATATATATATATAATTTTTTTTACTTAGCCCGCGCGGGCCACGGGTTAATTTTGGCCCGCCATTAGGCCCGCATTTTCGCGGGCCTATTTTTTCATGACCCTAACCCGCCCCACCACAGGGCGGGTGTGGGCCAGTTCGCGGGCTTTGGCCCACTTTGACAGCCCTAAGTTTGGTAACTGAAAATTTTTAATTTGTTTTAATTAGTATTGTGTGTGTTAATGTAGTTGTATTTGTGATGTGTACGTGTTAGTTTATAATTGATATCAAATTGTGAGATTTATA
Organism: Ipomoea triloba; assembly: GCF_003576645.1. Lineage (NCBI taxonomy): Eukaryota > Viridiplantae > Streptophyta > Magnoliopsida > Solanales > Convolvulaceae > Ipomoea > Ipomoea triloba. Next base: position 3,155,870 of record NC_044916.1, read on the forward strand.
ATGTAGAGTTAACTTAATTTTTGATCGATATAAAATTTGATGATTATTTTGAGACCTCACAGATACTTTAATCGTGATTTATAACCCATTTAAGTATGCTAAGCCTTTCACCCAACCAATTCAAGAATACTAATAGTAAAAATATAATGTGACTATGTGGCAATGACCTACACGTATACATACATCCAAGTGTATATAATGAAGGCTGGAGGTTGGACAAAAGAGTATTGGTTCTATTAAAGTATTAATGTCATTTTAAAAGTTAGTGTAGTCAATTTTCTTTCTTTTTTTTTTCTTTTTTCTCCCCAAAAGTTAGTGTAGTCAATTTTTTTTCTTTTTTCTATAATAATTTGTTGCTGCTTGTGACATGATCAATTTCATTATATTATTTTACTAGTTAATGTAGATGAGTGAACTTGAGGCAAACACTAAATATTTAAAATTTTATTCATAATCACTATTTGATGGTATACATTTGAAAAACTCTTACTCTTGTCAGTCTTGTGTAATAGTCGTACAAACCACATCGGAACTACTTATGCATAAATTTGTGAACAAATCAATTGTGTGACATGGAATCAGATTCCGACAAGTTTTGAAATGTAAATGTGGGTTCCATTGGCTGAGGAATATCTATTTCACTACACAGCATCAACACTACATTTGGCATTGTAGGTCTGTCTGATACATGGTCTTGCACACAAAGCAGCCCTATCTTTATGCACCGCAATGCTTCTATAAAAGAACACGAGTTGATAATTGATTCGTCTATCAGATCACCTTCTCTTCTTTCAATCCATAATTGCCATGCCTGAAATAGTTTCAAAACTTACAGAACTAAAAATTAAAGAAAGTAATTTTCCTACTTCTAAAATATTGTAAAATTTTTTTTATCTAAAATGACGCTCTTACATAATTGAGAAGGCTGACATTATCTTGGTTATGGAATCCACAGTTTCTCCTTCCACTGATAACTTCCAACAGTATTATTCCAAAGCTATAAACATCGGACTTCTCAGAAAATAGTCCTCTCATAACATATTCAGGTGACATATAGCCACTGCAATAAATTAGGACACTTCATTATCATACAAGATATCAACTAGCTTTTTAGTTAGAGATTTAAGACATGTGATCATTGAAGAAGGAAGCTTACAAGGTTCCCACAACTCTATGAGTATTTGCCAATTCTTCTGTTACCTTAAATGCTCTTGCCAATCCAAAGTCTGAAATTTTTGGATTCAAGTCTTCATCCAACAAAATATTGCTAGCCTTGAGATCTCGGTGAATAATCCTCAAACAAGAATCACGGTGGAGATAGACAATCCCTCTCGCTATACCTTGTATTATGTTGAAGCGTTTTGCCCAATCAAGTTGTATTTTTTTCGTTGGATCTATCCAGGTGTATAATTAAATAAATGAAAAAAAAATAATTGATTTTCGAAAACATAATAAAATCTGAAGTTTTAAAATAGAAAGAACAAGTTTATAACATATATAGTATGATATATATTACCAAATAGCAAAGTATCCAAGCTTTTATTTTTCATATGCTCATAGACTAGTAACTTCTCTTCCCCATGGATGCTGCAGCCTATTAGCCGAACAAGATTCCTATGTTGGAGTTTGGAGATCACTAAGATTTCATTCTTGAACTCTTCGGTGCCTTGTCCTGAAAAACTTGATAGCCTTTTTACTGCTATTTCTTGTCCATCTATTAGTATCCCCTACACAATTAAATTTTTAACAATTATCAATTCATCAACGGATCACCAACTTCCACAAAATACAAAATATATTTAAAAAACCGTCACTACCTTATAAACAGGGCCAAATCCTCCTGCACCAAGCTTGTTATCGTCGCTGAAGTTGTTGGTAGCAGCCACTAGTTCATCAAAAGCAATCATTGGTAGCTCTGATGAGTCCCTAAGTAATGCAAGACTTTCTTCCCTTCGTATAACTGCGTGACAAACAGGCAACTAAAAAGAATCAAGTATCAACTATGTCAATTGGACAACATTACATTGTATTAACCTAAGACATATATTCACCTCTTCTTTTCCTTCTAGCAGCCATTGCATGACAGCCATACCAGGTAGTTATGGCCAGGAGGAACAGCCCTGTGATTATCAATACTGATGATGCAATCAAAACCCTTCGATGTTTTCCCTTTTTGCTGGCTCCTGGGAACATAAACAGATGAACAATTTGAGCAAGAATAATCAATTAGCTGTGCGCACAAATCAAAACCAGACTATTAACTTGATAACCACAAGGTTACAAGTTCGACTCCTAATGAGAGTAGCCTATTGCCAAGACTACCTTATGGTCCAGTGGGAGTAGTGGCACCAAGTCTCACTCCCATATGGGAGGTTGTAGGTTCGAGCATCAGTGGAGGCGGTATTGACTCTTTGTGCTTCAATAAGGTGAGAAAGTAGCTATAAACAAGATACTGCATTGTAACAGAGCCTATTGACATTCTTGGTTTAAGTCAATCCAACTATAGGCAACCTAAGTTGGTTTAACTCTTTGTGGTTCTCTGTCGCCTAAAGTCATAAGGCAGGGTTTATACTTGCCACGCCCTCAGGTATGTAGTGGCTGCGGGTTTCCTTAATCACCGAAAAAAAAAAGAGGACTAAGAAGTAGTACCAATAAGTTGAGAGGCAGGCATTCGAATGAACAGATCTTGTCCTCCAGTATAAAACAATCTCATGTCTTGTAGGTCACCATGCCATACAGCACATCCAACACCTTCAGCCCAAGCATAGGCTGAACAGGAACAATTACCTAAGCAAACCTTTTCACAATCTGTTGAACTCCTCATTGATGTCCTGTTCCCAACCATCCTAGAGCTATCAGGCAACCTTATACCAGATAACTTCCTAAACCCTTGAGCTTCATCACTACAATTCAACGGTATCCTCCGAACACAGCCACTAGACCACTGAAGCGATTGCCATTCGAGAGGCGATCTTGGCTTAAACCCATCGAGACATTCACACAGGCTCGGGCTATTGGGGTTGCATAAGCTGTTATTGCCGCAGGTTCCATATGGGTCACAATGGTCAACCTGAATAGGACCAATAACGAACCACCCAGAATTCTTTTTGTGTGGTCTCCATATAGAGATTGTTATCTGCCCTGTCTCATTCACCACCAACCTTGAAATAGTCGAGCTTTCAACACATTGAAAATCGTAATACGCAGTTTCATCGTTGTAAACAAAATTTGACTTGATAACACTCATGTATAGATCAGCAAAGGTATATTGACCCAGCTTACTGCCATCCCAGGTTCCTGTTCTGAAAAGCACTGTTGAACCCTTGCGAAGGATTCCCGTAGGAAGTCCAAGAAGATCTAGCCGAAACGTGAAATCCCCCTTGGAGGGATCGTTTTGGCTTCTCCAGGATCTTAAATACCATTCTTCTTTTGTTTTCAGGTTCCACCCAATTTTCATCCCTGGAAGCAGTGTATCGCCTGGATAATCAAAGCTTTGCCAGATAAAGCCGCTATCCCCAATCCCATTCTTCACCACCAGGTTACCGTTGTCCAGGAGCTGCAGGACAGGATTCTTGATTCCAGCTCGCGAAGACGATGAACCTGTTTGGTAAAATAGTTAGCCTATCATTCAATTTTAGCTCATTTAACCACTGTTAGCGGTTAAAAAATTAATAAAAGTGTTTGGTTAATCAACTTTTTGTAACTCCAAAATGCTAAAATTCAAAAAGTTGCTCAAAGCAACTTTTTTTAATTAGCTTTTTGAGAAAAGAAATTATACCGGACAACTAATTTACCAAACATTTTTGTACAATCAGCTAATGTTATGAATTATTTATATCCTCTAACCCAATCAACTAAAGCTATTAGTTAATAGTTATTTACCAATCAGGGCGGATGAATTTGACCTCCAAACTATATTTGCTACTTGGTTCTTCGTACTGCTGATGATTAAATCTCCCGTGGGTGTGAGCCTGAGGACACCCGAAAAATCCGGAATTGGGTTATTGTTGTTAGCCACCCAGACCACTGTCCGTTCAGGTTCATTTCTGACCCAAATTCCGAGGTACCGGTTTCTTGAGCTCCCCGGACTGAAGAATCCTAGGACAAACGTTTGACTAGCGGAGACAAGCATTGTTCCGCCGTCATCTGACAACGTTTGGTTCGTAGCTAAGGTATCATCAACAGCTGCTGAAAAATGGAGGATTGAAATGATATATATGAAGAAGATGAAGAACATCTTCATCTTCATCTTCATCAAGTCCCACAGAGAAATTAAATGGCACTTGGACTCCGTTATTACTATATACAACTAGAGGAAATATGTAGTAGTAGGTAAAAGGTTGACCGGTTGACCCAAGAGTCAAGATGATTAACAGATGTCATTATAAAGAAAACGAGTTGGTCATATAAGACCAGAATAGTGGTTGCATGCATGCAATATTTTAAGAACTAACTACCCATCTTTCAATATATTTAATGCTTTTCCAACCCATTATAGTATAAATGGTAATTTGATCCGGCCATGTAGGAATTGAACTCTCACCTTACCGCTGGAAGTAAGGTTTTAAGTTAGACCAGTGTCACAGACTCATTCCCGCCACCTCAGGTGGCTATTTTTTCAATAGCTAAGACCGCACATGACGTCATTAGCGGGAATGAATACGTGACACTAGTCTATGCAAGCTCAAATGACAAGTTTATTTGTTAGAAGAGTTGCGTTGCAATGGCATGCTAGCTACCCAATTCTATGCCACGAGCCCACACCGCCAACTACTATAGATGAACATTCTACTAATTCAAATTTTCCGTCACTATTTTTGATTTTTTTTTTATAATGATTTCTTATCTAATAGATCAATGTCCTAGGAACACATGTTGTTCTCAATTGATCGACCATTGTTAGTATATACTCTTAATTCATATATAGTCCTTTAACTATTCCAGAATATATATCAACAGCTGCTGAAAAATTAAATCAAGAATGAAATGATAGATATGAAGAAGAAGATGATGGTGAAGAACTGAAGAGCAACTTGATCAAAACCCACAAATTGGCTCATGGAAAAATGGACCACGTTAGTATAGCTAGAGGAGATGTACTGTAGTAGGTAAATGTTGACCTAATTAATCAAGAAGACAAGCTTGCTGTTGGTAGAGATCCAGGAATCCAAGATAGGGGTCAAGTACTTAAGTATACTTAAATGCAATTTGTTAAGAACTACCCATCATCTTCATCTATTTAATTAATCTCAACTTGTTAAAGACTACTCATCTTCATCTATTTCAAACTTCCATTGAACAAAAAGCCAATTTTTACAAGGTAATGCAAAAATACGTGTGCTGCATCATCTTCAAAACTTAAGAAAAAAAAAGAAATTAAATTATAAAATTAAAACCTTGAACGTGTTGAACTATACAACTATATATACTATCATGCTTTTAATTTGCTGGTCTTTCAGTCTCCAGCTAGCTACCGGCCGTCTAGTATAGTAACTGTCACATGATTCACACTGCAAGTTTCATCGTAGTTCGTTGAGGAATCAATGTCAGCATGTCTTCTGATTCCTAGGCAAAACCCTGGGTTTTTAGGCTGAGGAAGACTTGTGTTTTCACTGCTCAACATCAGCACCACACTCGCCATGTTCGGTCTGTCTTCTGCTTTCTCCTGCACACACACCAATCCCACCTGTATGCATCTCATCACTTCACTTGGCGAAATCGATTCTCGGATGGCTGGATCAAGCAGTTCTGATCCCCTCCCTTGTCTCCATAGCCCCCATGCCTGACAGGAAAAAGATGGAATCTAAGAACAAGGTGTTTCTGCATGTCAGAAGTGAAGAAGACAGCCTTAATACTTACATGCCCCAGGAGATTCTGTTGGTTGTTCTGGTTGTAGAATCCTCTGTTCTTCTTCCCACTCACTACTTCCAATACTAGAACTCCGAAGCTGAAAACATCAGATTTTACCGAGAAAAGCCCGTCCATTGCATACTCAGGAGACATGTAACCGCTGTTTATTTCAGTAGAAAAAGTTTAAATCATAAGTAATGCTAAGCAAAACAAGTCATAGATAAGGGGCAACCCAACCTCAGCCAAGTTCATCGGGCGGTTGATTTAGTAACCATAAATTTATAAATTCGACTTCTTGAAGGGGAGGCGGCCTATTTGCCTTCTTAGTATAGGCAATTTAGCCTGGTTTACCTCCTCATGATCCTTTATGGATTAGGATCACAAGGCGGGGTTTAGTGCACACCCTTGAATAGTGAGTGTGAGTTTCCTCGTCACTCAAAAAACAAGTTATAGAATTGAAGATATATATAAAGAAGAGCTTTTGGTTTTGGTGCTTACTATGTTCCCACTACTCTCTTTGTATTATTTGCTTCCGTCTCATCCCCTCCGAAAATTCTTGCCATGCCAAAATCTGATATTTTGGGGTTCATTTCCTTGTCTAGGAGAATGTTGCTGGCCTTGAGATCCCTGTGGATTATTCTGAACCTCGAATCTTGGTGAAGATACAGAAGCCCCCGAGCTATTCCTCGGATGATGTTGAACCGCTTTTGCCAGTTAAGCAGCACACTTCTTGTTCTATCTGAAATATATGCACAGATTTAATTTGAGACTCTAGGGTAGAACCAGGACATATATATAAGTATGCTGCAATATGGCAAAGAAGAGAATGAATTAAGCTTACTGAATATAACTGAGTCCAGGCTCTTGTTTTCCATGTACTCATATATCAACATCTTCTCATCCATGTCTACACAGCAGCCGAGAAGGCGAACAAGATTTCTGTGTTGTAGTCTCGCTATCAGTCTAAGCTCGTTCTTGAACTCTTCCACTCCTTGCCCAGAATTCTTTGACAGCCGCTTCACAGCTATTTCTTGATCGCCATCAATAATCCCCTTGTAAACGCAGCCAAACCCGCCTTGGCCAAGCTTATTCGCGTCAGCGAAACTGTCTGTCGCGACAGCAATTGTGCTGAAATCGAACACGGGCAGCTCGAACTCTTCTGCTGCAGTTTCACCTGAGTGGTCGCGCTTGCCGGGGATGACAGGCGCGTTCATGACGAGATCTTGATGAGCCCTTCCTGAATGGCCTGTTTCAGATGCCACAACATACATTGATTATATATATTACTGGATTTCACTGGAGAAAATCAATCTTCAATTCAGGTTTATTAATTACCTCTGTGATCTGTGTTGCTTCTCATGGCGCTCTGTGATGATTTCCTTCTCTTCATCAGAAACAGTGCGCTGAATCCCAATAGAACAATGGCAACGCCGAGAATGACGCCACAGGCTAATACTATCCGTTTAGTCTTGCTGGAACTGTGGTTTCCTGTTGTTGCAATTCCTCCTTGCACTGAACCTGGAATCATTACCATAAATTAACTACATGTTATTTACTTTAGGACAGTCCAATAGCATCTTGAAGCTAATTCATCTCATTCAGCCAAACTCATTAAAAGCTTTCTAAATTTACTTTGGCACATGGATAAAGAATGAATTTTTTTTGATAACCCAGGTTTTTCGATTTCGCTGGACTAGATCCTAAACTACATGAACCCGGCTCATCAGGCCAATTAACCTGCCCCAGACATATGAAGAGGTAAATTGAGTCAATGTAAATTCGAGACTCAACACTAAACTGTATACTTTTGTGCACAAGGAGTCAATCCCAAATCCAAACCCGGGATAAAGTGTTAAGTGAGATTTCACATCCACTAGACCAACATTATATTCTAGGGGCAACAACTTAGTCGTTGATTCCAATGTGATAGATTGTGATCAATGGCACATGATCGAGTATGGCAGCTACAGTGTAGAAATACCACCTAATATGTTAGGCTCCTTGTGGGCACTAGACACTTATTCTCCCACTTAATGGGCTCTTAATAAATCATTGAGTATTAATCCGTCTACTATCCTATTAATATGGGAACCTTAGGGCGAAGAAATTTCTCTCTTTTTACGATAAAAATAAATTTTTATATAACACAAAATTTTACTCACATTAAATGTGTCATGTTATAGAACTTTACAATTTAAAATAAATTTTACAAATGTGAACCCAAATTGAAATTAGTCTAATGGTAATAGCATCAAATATTGTATAAAAAAAAAATCAATATAACAAGTCCAACCCCATCAAGAAAATGACCAAATCAACTTATTAGAAAAGTTTTGAAAATCAAAAGGAATTTGTTGTTTGGTGGTAAAAGGACCGTATCTAAACTTTTCCATGTCAATATAGCCGGCCATGTCAATACATTGCACATTGGAGAATGGAGCCGGCACGGTTGGGCCCCAATTAACCCCAATTAAAGGTTTGAAGTTGCTTTCAATAACCTTTTCTAGTCCAACTTCTTTTTGTTGGAATTCATCTAACCATATTAAACACTAATTTTAAAAATCCTATCAAGTGATTGACAACCCACTTAATTAACCTAAGCCTTTCACTCAACCAATTCAACAATAGTGATAGGAAAATTGTAACGTGACTATGTGACTAGGACATATATGTGTGTGAACATGTTCGTTTTTTTCATTCCCGTTTTCCATTTTGTGATGCACGAATAAAATTTCAAGGTAGAATAACATTTTTTTATCCCTCCAAAGTTTAAATTCAATTTCAGAATACTAAAAGGAATGAAACAAATAAAGTAATCGGAATCAAATTCGCTCATAGGATTTAAAATTTAGGTCAAACACTCTCATTGTTTTCTAATTAGGATTAGTTTTGGTGTATCGTTAGCATTAATAAAAATAATAATAATAATAAAACAGCATTGCATTTAAGGACAAAACAGCATAGGTTGTTTTCATGTCATTTTCAAAGTTAAGTGTTGTCAACTTATTGTTTCTAATACAGCATAGTAGTTGAACTTCATAAATTTTTCAAGTACACCTACATGCGTCTCTATTTTCTTTATTCCTGTTTTTTATTTAATTTCTTTCATAAATAGATCATTTTGGATTTATCCAACACTTTTTTTTTCTTTTGCGGCGAAAAAAATATTTAATCATACGCAATATAGAATTCTCAAATTTTACCTTATGTTATAATTGAGTCAATTTAAGACAGAATACCAAAAGTTAAAAATTTTATTCAACCACAATCAAGTTTCATTTTTTAAAAGTTGACCTTAATTCAACTCTCTAAGTATTTATGAAGTCAAACATAAATAATTTTCACATTCAATTTATAAGTTTGACCAACGTATTCCTTTAATAATATTTTTTGCTAGTATAAATACAATCTTTGGATTTACACATGTTGTCCTATTGGTTTGGTCTAATTTCTAGTTCAAACTATAATCATTGGCGCTACAATTGGAAGAAAATGTTCTCAATTAAATTACTAAGAAGAGAGAGAGATTATAGTATCCTTTGTTATATTTTTAAAGGAATTTTAGCTTTGACATTTGTATCTTTTACTCATTATATCTTAGGTAATAGAAAAAAATTCACACCTACTATTTAAGAATATGTACGAAATAAATTCAAGGGAAAATTGCACTTTTCCCCCTATGTTATGTGCATATAGCATTTTTTCCCCCTGTGTTATTAAAGTGGTAGTTTTTCCCCCTAAAATGTTAAATTGACATTTTTACCTTTAAAAATAATTATTTCATTATTTTTTCTCTAACAAATTATTACTTATATGTATGGATGATCACGATTCGGTTCGAACCTAACCAAACACTGTAGCAATCATACTGAAATAGTATGGACGGTTTTGGTTACGATTCAGAACCGAAAAAATAAAATTAAATAATTGTTGAACCGTGAACCGGAACTGAACCACAGTCATATATAGTGAAAATGATCAAACACTTATTTGATAAATTAGTACGGTTCGGTTCCAATTTCGATTTTGAATCGCCAATCAAAACTTTTTTATTTATTTTTATAATTTTATTTCTTATTTAAAAATAGTCTAAATTTAACAATTATTTTATTTTATTTTTTCGGTTCTGAATCGTAACCGTAACCGTCCATACTTTTTAAGTTCAATTGTTACGGTGTTCAATTAGGTTCGTATCGAACCGTAATCTTCCATACATATTAGTAATATAATTGGTTGGAGAATAAAAATAAATGAAATAGTTATTTTTAAGGACAAAAATGTCAATTTAACATTTTAGGGGGGAAACTACCACTTTTAAAATAACTGAAGGGAGAAAACTGCCACTTTAATAACTCAGGGGGGAAAAGTGCTATATGCACATAACTTAGGGGGAAAAAGTGTCATTTTCCCTAAATTCAATTTATGTGTAATAGTTCACAAACTAGACAGAAGAAACAAACAATATTAAAATTTTAGCTTTGACCTTTGTACCTTTTACTCAATCTTTTAGTTTTATAATTTGAATATTCATCAAATTAAATATTCCTCAAACTAGAGTTGTAGTCCATCAATTATAATCATTGTGCAAATACAGTCTCATTTGTCATTAAAGTAACGAATTTGATCAGTTAAAATTAAATTTGTCACTTTGACGAGAGACTAAAATTATTACTTTGATAACAACTGATAGACTATATTTGTATGCGAATGAGTAGAAACTAAACATTAGTCATATGTCTTTTCTTATGAATTTTTTTTTATCCAGTACCAAATTAAAAAAAAATCTTTATTTGGTAAAATAACTAGCTTATCAATTAATTTTGATTTATTTAACTATTATTAACTGCTTGACTTGTGGTTTCTTGAAAAAATGAAAAAAAAAATCAAAAAACTAAATGGGAACGTAGTACATACGTACCTACGTCGGAAGCAGCCACCCGAACGTAGAGAACTTGTCCACCTTCCGCCGCCGTGTACTGCCGCATATCAAGAAGCTCCGTCGTCCACATAACGCACCCAGACCCATCGCCGGTGATATTCGAGTTAGCATAAGCCGCACAGGAGCAATTCCTCTTGCACATCGCCGTACACTCGTCGAAGCTCATCCCGGCGTCCACAAACGCGCTCGAACTCTCCGGCAACTTCATGTAATTCATCGCCAAAAACCCATCGCTCTCACACTCCAAATCGTGAACCCTAACGCACCCGTCCCTCCCGTCCCGCAAATCCCAGGCCTGCCTGTTCCGCGGCCCGAACCCGACCAAACACTCGCACACCGGCGAAATGCTGGTGTCGCAGATCCCGTAGGGCCCGCATTCTTTGTAATAGTCGCACTGGTCGGCCGGGGCGTACCAGAATTTGTTCCAGATTTTGTTCGTTGGAATCCACATGTACCGCTCTAGGTACCCGCCGTGGCTGACCTGTAATTTCGAGAATATTGTCTCGTTGTGGAGCGAGAACGTGTAGTAATTCTCGGATTTGGTTGTTACGAACGAGAATGTTATGACGGCTGTCGGGTTCATTTCTGGGACGCCGCTAAACCGGATTCCGTTCCACGCTCCGCTCCCGTAAATTATGTCGTTTTTTTTTCTTAAGAAGGCTTCCGGTAGGCCGTGGGTGTCGAGCTTGAAGGTGAAATCTCCCTCGGCCGGGTCGGTCGCGGTTTTCCAGGACGAAATGTACCGGTTCAGACCGGTTTTAGAATCCCATCCTAGTTTCATCCCGGGTAGCAATGTGTCTGTCGGGTAATCGAAGCTCTGCCACAGATAGTTCTCCTCGGTCCGGTCATTTTCTCGCCGGAGAACAAAATTCCCGGAATCCAGGAGCTCCGCCACCGTGTTTCCCGGGCCGGGTCGGGTCGTCGAAGACGACCCCCATATTGAATTCCCATCTCCGTCCACCAAATAAATATTCCCATCTTCTCCGATTCTCAGAACTCCCCGGCCGGTGGCGTTCGTGAGAGGTGTGTTTCTGTTGGCGACCCAAACGACGGTCTTCTCTTCGATGTCCTTGTACCATATCCCGACGTACCATCGGCCGGAGTTTTCGGGGGTGAAGAAGCCCAGTTCGAAAAGCGCGTTGGAGGAGACTAAGGTTTGGTCTCCGGCGAGGGGGTGGGTAGGGGTGATGGAGTTGAGTGCAAGAGGTGCGGGGAGAGTTGGGAGGATGAGAATCTGGAAAATTAGGAAATAGTAAGAGCAGAGGCGCCGGTAAAAATGGCGGTGCCCGCCGGTGTTGCTGCTCATTCTTGAATTAAAGAATGGATTATGGATACACCTACTCCCCTGTTTTCTCTATAAAGGTTTTGCCATTTGTAGGACTTTTGCCACTTAGGCAATATTCATGTTTGAGACAGGGGAAGAAAACAACGTGGGCTAATATAAAAAAATTAAAAATAAATAAAAGACATTTACTAATATCCACAAGGAATCTACTACATTAAATGTAATTTCTAGCATCTATCAAAACTCTATCTTGTATAAGTTGTGTTAGTGCATATAATCTACCATCCAAGAATCAACTGAGTTACCCGTGCAGCAGGCTATTTGGATTTATCTTTCTTAAATGGTTTGCAAGTTGCAACTATTGCAGTGAAGGCAGGGCCAATATATACTCTTGGTTGCCCGAGTTTGGTAACATAGTTAGTTTATCGATTAATTTTAGTTTGTTTGACCACTATTAGCTGTTTGATTTGGTTAACAATTCATATGAGTTTTTAATTAATTAATTTTTTGTAACAACTTATTATTCTAAAAAGTTAATTTAAAAAATTGCTCAAAGCAGCTTTTTCGATAAGTTTTTTTAGAAAATCATTTTGCATATAATCAACTATCCGGTAGAGTTAATTTACCAAATATCTTTCTACAATCAGCTAATACTATCAACTAGTCAAACACACTAATCTAATCAGCTAACAGTTATTTACCAAACACCCCCAATGACGATATGTTTCTCTCATTACAAAAATTAAATAAATAAATAAAGGAATAATAACAATAATAACCAACTAACCATCCTAGACACAGGAATTATTCTGGTCTAATTAAATTCGGCTTATAGACTTATACAGTATAATTAAATAGGGAGTAAATTATGAAATGCACTTCACAGCTTTATTTTATTTACTTTAATAATGTCATTAATTAATTATTGTATGTACTATTCTATTCAGAACTTGATCTATTTTAGTCTTCTAAAATATTAAAATAGATACAAATTTGATGCATTGCTGCGCAAAATTGAAAGTCAATAATTAAAGTGTGTAAAAGCATGATTACGATTTGGTTTGAACTAAACTGTCTACTATTGGAACCAAACCTAAATTCATAAGGTTTTAGTTATTAAATAAGGAAATTAATGAGTCCATTGGAAAAAAAAATGATATACATAAGTGACGATCCCCCCTGGGCCAGCTCCCGTGCCTCCCGGAGCGAACGTGGGTGGATCCCGGACCGTTAAACGGACGGAGAGAAAAACCCTGTAAATTTACCAAAAAAAAAAAATAGTCGAGAGACCGTTTCAATGATTTACTCTTATATATATATGGACTAATAGTTTAATATTCTTATAGGAGAGGGTCCTTTAAGTTTCCTAGAGAATGAGTGATTGAAGAACAGTTCAATTTTTTTTATGGTAGAATTTTTTGTTGGCTCTAGTTTTCAAGACTTAACCGGCCAATTCGACCTCTTTCAACTCAAATTACAAATCATTGGTAAAAGATCCTCGATTTTTTAAAGCAAGGTTGAAATTAGATTGAAGGATTTATTTGGTTGATTTGGAATATGGAAAGAGAGGGCAAGGGCATGTAGACAAAGCAAATGGACCCCTCTTCTAAGAGTTAGATTAGAAGATTAGATTGGTAGTCATGGGTAGGTTTAAGTTTGATCAAATCTCCATTCAATCAAACGGTGTCCAAATTCAAATTTGGGAATAAAGTTGATCACATATTTATTTATTTATTTATTGTTTTTTTTTTGGGATGAAAGGGGAAGAGAGATCCCAAAACCGATCCTAATTATCGATTCTCAAGATACTCTTGTCTTTCACAAGGCTCTCCATAATGCTGTTGGGAGGCCTCTCAAGCTCAATCTAATCACATCACTTCTTAATCGCAAATTTAGCAAGGCAATCAACCACAATATTATGATCACGAAAAATATGGGTAATTTTAACCCCCCACTCTTTCTTTATTTTTGTTTTTGATAATATAGGTTTTCCGATTTCACTGGACTATATCATGAACTCCATAAACTTATTATCAGGTCTATAAAAAAGAAAATTGTAAATTTAATTTTAAAATCAACACCAAATTATATATTTATGTGCACATAAAATTCAACTCAAACGAAACTTTCAATGTTAGTAAGGAATCAAACCACACACTACACTGGACAAATATTTTCATTAATCAAGAAAAAAAAAAAAAAAGTGATCTCACCCGACCCGGATGAGGTCTTTAGCTAAATTATTTGATGAGGAGATTCCATGACTAAAAAGTCATAAATTTCATCTCATTGTAAATATCAATATGATTCTAAAATGTTTATATAGTCTATATGATAATGACACTTAAATATATAGATAGTTACGGTTGGACTGTTTACACCCTTGAAAGGGGTGCGATTTTTTTTAATGGCGTGAAAATTTGTAACTTTTTTTTTTTAAATTTATTTACGCATAATGCAAGACTTGTAATGAGTATGGAGTTTTGGGATGTGTTTATGTAGATAAAGGAATAGTAGACGTCGACTTGAGTAGAGTTTGGATAGTCGTGAAATACTCGTATCCACTACTCGATACATGTGTGTATATTAATTATTAGTTTTGTTGCATTGTTTTTATGAATTTTTATGAAAATTTCATGTTGTGTTGAACAAATTTGTATAACCGATTATGTATTACATTAACTTATGTATTAGACAAAAATATTTAAATTTATCTCCTTAAAAAATATACTCCATATTAAACAGGATTCAAGATCAGATGGGCCGGGTATGGGTACCTACAGGTAATGTTAGTTAAACATGAGTATTGTTCTATTGGGTTTGGACGATGAGAACTGTGCGTTTATATTAACAAAACTTGATTATAAGAGTACATGCATAGGGATATATATACAGGAGATATCATAAGAAGATTATGGTAGGGAAAGTAGGATAAGTAGTTGTGACTCAATTAGCCTTTTGAGAAAAGAAATTATACCAAATAGCTATCCGCTAACAGCTAATTTACCAAACACTTTTCTACAATTAGCTAATATTATCAATTAATTATACCTTCTAACCCAATCAGTTAACAAAACCAGCAAACAACCATTTACCAAACAGGACCATAAGGTTGAATATCGCATGATGTGTGCAGAAGATTGAATAATAATTGGAATCTGAATTAATTAGTTAGGTATAATATATGAATATAAGGTTGAATATTTGAAGGTTTGTGTGTGTATATATTATAGAGATATTGATGGTCAATTGCGGGATAGGTTAGCTCCAACTAACATATCAAGCCACGGAGTTCAATACATGCAACATATTATTATTGTGTAAACATAGATATCACGTTCACATGTTGCAGTTTTTCTCAGGGCTTCAAGCTACTATTGTATATTCAATTATTCATCCCTCAATATTTTAACAAATATGGTCCAACCCCATAATTGTTTATCAAATTTAGAAAGTTAAGGATGTGATTTGTGAACTGAAAATGAGTATAATCTCTACGTTTGAGTTACAATTGGAAAAGATGTAATTATAAAAGTCAACTTTCGGTGTCAACCAACAAAGAGAAAGACGTGCTACACGTCCTTCAATGAAGCATATTGCATTTTTCTCTTAATTTTATTACATGAACTTTCAAATTTTACTTCCTGATGTGATGAGTCTGATAAGCTGTTTTTATTACGTGGATCACAATATAAATGTCTATAATTTATTGTATGGAGTAAAGGTTAAGAGTAGAAAATGGGAATATACACCACACATAGTATTTTCCTTTTTTCTCCCCAAATGAAAACACGGGTAAAGGGTGATGATTGATTAAATTCATTTATTTAGATTCATCAACAGTTAAAATTTTTAATAAAAAATGAATTAATTTTATAATTATTAGAGCAATCTCATATGTTATTTTTTGAAGATTTTTTTTTAATGGACGGAAAAGAGGGTGAGTTAGAGGAGAGAGAAGGGAGAAAAAGAAAAAAAAAAAATTAACTTAATTTTTTGTGGGTCCTAAAACAGAAAAAATAAAAGTAAAAATAAAACCAACTATCCTTGATGCACCAACAACGAGTGCATTGCACATGCCATCTGGACTCATTATTGCGTATTCTTTTTTTGGCAATTGTTCTTTTTTTTTTTTTTTCTTTCTTTTCCTCTCCCCACCCCATTTTATGTGGTTGTCAAAAACTTTTAAAAAATTTACAATTGATGAGGA
The DNA here is from genome assembly GCF_003576645.1 of Ipomoea triloba. Lineage (NCBI taxonomy): Eukaryota > Viridiplantae > Streptophyta > Magnoliopsida > Solanales > Convolvulaceae > Ipomoea > Ipomoea triloba. The sequence goes on from NC_044916.1 coordinate 3,172,154, forward strand.
TGCTCTTACAAACTTTCGTTTGTAATATTTTTAGAACTGACTCGCCTTTTTTTTTTTTAATAACCCTCGATCGTCAGTCTACCTAAATAAATATATCATATTCGTTCTCACTTTTTATCTAAGAATATGTTCTCACTTTTTATTGGTGTTTTGTTTTTGTTTATTTGTTTTGGCACAAAGGGAAAATCCCTCCCCGTAAAGTTCTCCACACCACGACTTGACAAAATTGTGGAGTGATAAATTACTGTGACTCAACGGCACCAAAAGTGGAAGAACATGCCTAGTGCCTATAAAAAGTTACCCATACAAAAGGGTAAATTACATACCACACTAGGGCTACTACGATTTATGTTTATTTATTTTCATTGTGGGTGTGTGTGTTGGGTTGGGTGGAGGAGGATTTAAGAGGTTCATATGGGGACCTATACCATTTAATTATTTTTTTTGGGTACTATTGACTCTGTTACAATGTAATATCTGTTCATAGTAACTTTTCTCAACCAAATGAAGCACAAAGAGCCTACTTTTCTCAACCAAATGAAGCACATGTAATATCCATTCATAGCAACTTTTCTCAACCAAATGAAGCACAAAGAGCCTACTTTTCTCAACCAAATGAAGCACATGTAATATCCGTTCATAGCAACTTTTCTCAACCAAATGAAGCACAAAGAGCCTAATATCTGTTCATAGCAACTTTTCTCAACGAAATGAAGCACAAAGAGCCTACTTTTCTCAACCAAATGAACCCACCCCATCTCATATGGGGATGCAACCGGGTGCCACTAGATCACACTGTCTTTTACTATATAACTATTTAAGGACTGGTTTTGTGTTTTGAACACATTTTCACTTTTCCAAAATATTTTGAGGTCATTTTTGTAATTAAAAAAGTTTTCATAATTTTGCTCTGACCTCTATACTTTCTTTATCGTGTTATATATCATTAAAATGCATTATTTTTAAGTATAAAATTAATATATATATATATATTTATTTATTTATTTATTTATTTATTTATTTATTTGTACATTTACCTCACATTTCATATTTTATACATGCAACTTCAACAATAATTTTTGTGGTTTTGACTTATGAGTTAAGAGGCTAGGTTTAATGAATTAAAACCAAAAAGTACTACGGAGTAGTATTTAATTAATGTCATGACCAGAAGGGTTGGTTGGTAACACAATTAAGTATGCAGAGTAGATTCTAGATTGTTTATAATACAACATATAGATACATAGTTGGTGGATGGACCACCTCAAATATTAGATCATGACTCATGACCCTGACCTAAAAAAGGTGCCATGTGCCGATTAAGGTAGAAGAATGTTCTGTCCCAGACATGGCTGGTTTTTGGTCTGTTGTTTGGTTGCTGCAATTTTCATGGATTTTGGTGGCTTAAAAATTCCTATAACGCTGTTCCGTCTCAATTAAAATATTAAATTAATATCAATTATAAACATCAGACTTCTTAGAAAATAGTCATCTCATGACATATTCACGCAGCATATAGTCGTTGCAACAAAATTAGGGAGAGCTTCCTTCTTCAAGCCAAAGAACAAGAAATCTTAATTAGCTGAATTCATATCTGCAGGAGTGGTTTCATTCTTGGAGTGGGCATTACTTCTATGTGACTTGGAATCAGAATCCAAAAAGCTTTGGATTGTGAATGTTGGCTGTTTAGGCTGAGGAATATCTGTTTCACTGCACAACATCAGCACTACATTTGACATTGTTGGCCTGTCTGAAACATGGTCCTGCACACAAAGCAGCCCTATCCTTATGCACCGCAGCGCTTCTGTAAACGAACACGAGCTGGTAATTGATTCGTCTATCAGCTCAACTTCCCTGCTTTCGCTCCATAATTGCCATGCCTGAAACATTTTCAAGAACATAGATGAAAATTTTCAAACTTGGGAAATACTATAATCTCTTGTCTGAAATGATGCACTTACATAACTGAGGAGGCTGAAATGTTTTTCATCATGGTTATAGAATCCACAGTTTCTCCTGCCGCTAACGATCTCCAACAGTAATACCCCGAAGCTATAAACATCAGATTTCTCGGAAAATTGTCCTCCTATGACATATTCCGGTGACATATAGCCACTGCAACACACGGGGGTTTCAGAGTTAATTTACTTAAACATTTCATACATAAAAAACCATGATTATCGAAGGAGGCTTACAAGGTTCCCATAATCCTTTGAGTAAATAGCTCTTCTGTCACCCTGATTGGCCTTGCCAGCCCGAAGTCCGAGATTTTTGGATTCATGTCCATATCCAACAGAATATTGCTTGCCTTGAGATCCCGGTGAATAATCCTTAAACAAGAATCGCGGTGAAGATAGAGAAGCCCTCTGGCTACACCTTGAACTATTGTGATGCGTTTTGCCCAATCAAGCTGTACTTTTTTCGTTTGATCTAACCACAGTTATATATACACAATGCATTGAACAAAAGTAAGGAAATTATTAGTTAATCAAATATGGAGGAAACAATTTTCCAGAACTGATTAAGCAAAGATTTTTACCAAAGAGAAAGCTATCCAAGCTTTTATTTTTCATATGCTCATAGACCAGTAACTTCTCTTCCCCATGAATGCTGCAGCCTAAAAGCCGAACGAGATTCCTGTGCTGGAGTTTGGAGATCAGCAAGATTTCGTTCTTGAACTCTTCAACACCTTGTCCAGAATGAGCAGAAAGCCGTTTTACTGCAATTTCCTGGCCATTTCCCAGTATCCCCTACAAGAATTTCATTGTAATCTTTCATTACCAGTTTCTGCAATGTCTAGAGCACACTCGAGATCCATTGTTACCTTGTAAACGGAACCAAATCCTCCTGCACCAAGCTTGTTATCGTTGCTGAAATCGTTGGTAGCTGCTGCTAGTTCATCAAAACCGATCATTGGCAACTCTGATGAATCACTAGGGAATGCGTGAATTCCCTGCAACTCTTCTCCTGTGATGTCTCTTTCATTCCGAGCCTTTCCCATAAAAAATAGATCTTTGATCCTTTCTCTTCTTCCTCCTGAGTTTTCTCGTTTTTATTAGATTGGTGTGTATAGATGTATTTGCAGTCACATCAATGAAGATTAATGTTAAAGTCAATTAGCTCTAGAGTTTATGAAAGTGTTATACCTTTTCGGTTTGCTCTCCAAATGCAGGTCATATATATCAAGATTCCCAAAACGACAGCACTCGTTAAACCAGCAATGAGTGCTATCCTTCTCTTATCTTCACCTGAAAAATATCGAGAATAAAGAAACAATGGTGCCATATGTATCTTCTTGACAATATGGTGAGAAAGAACGAAAGAATTACCAAATTCAGAACTAGAAAGGCGAAGATACAGATCCTCTCCTGCAAGTGAGAACTGGAGAACATCGATTAGGCTCGATGTCCAAACCATACAGCGAATTCCTTGTGGAAATGCATAAGCCACACAAGAACAGTTTTCCAAACACCATTGCCTGCAGCCTTCCATGTCTTGATCGAACAAATATATGAAATGGTCGGGCAATTTCATCTCAGTTAGCTTAAAAAACGTGTCGTTTTTGGAATTCTTGGAGGCCATGCTACTCCTATCTGGTTCACATAGAAGCTCAGCCCGCCTAACACAGCCACGGGTCCAATTCCCTTCACTCCATTCCTCTCTTGACTTGGGTATAAAACCTCTTAAGCACTCGCAAAATGGAGACTTTTTCTTATCACAAACACTAAACGGTCCACAAGTTCCATAAACATCACAAATATGGTCTGGTGCTTCAAAGTCGACGACCCACTCTTTCCTTTTATCATTCCACTCATCCATCTGCAACGAGCCCGATGGTTTTATAGAGACGATCACAACATAGGACGCGTTGAACATATTGAAACTTAAATAGGCAGTTCCCTGATTATTATCCTGGACAAGATTCATCCCTTTGGCATATCCACTAGCCTGTCCTGGAATGCCTATGAATCTCCATCCATTCCACGGGCCACTTCTCCAATAAGGCTTTGAATTATTACCCCAAGTGAATACTTGAGGTGGCTTTTCTTGTGAAAGACCAACTCTGAAGTTTCTCGGTGATGGATCATCTTCCGATTTCCAGGAAGACAATTCTTGTTTCACTCCAGCCCGGATATCATATCCCAGACGCATTCCTGAAATAATCGTGTCACACGGGTAATTGAAGCTATTCCACAGAAGCACTCCCATGGCAGTGTCTCTAAGAATGAGCTCTCCTTTGTCTGTAAGCACTGCAATTGTGCTGCTATTAGACTGGATGGAGACATTTGTGGACCAAACTGTTTTTTGTTTCCCATCCACGAGTCTTATGTTCCCATCGCTTCCAATCTTCAAACTCGCAGCAGAATCATTAGCCAGAAGAGGATTTTCTCTGTTCGCGACCCATAATATCCTACGAACAGTAATATTCTTGTGCCACAATCCAATATACAGCTTTCTGGAACGCCCAGGACTAAAGAACCCCAACTCAAATACTTCACCAGCTGAAACAAGACTCTGGTTTACAGAGAGTTGTCGGGATCGAGTTAAGGTATCATCTGCAGTGCAATATTCTGTCAAAAGGATCAACGCACACAAGACAGAAAAAGCAAACAACTTCCAGTTTCTTGCCATTCTATTTGCTTCTCTGTGGCACTGTTCTTCTTTCAGCCTAAAATCCCCATTATGATAACCTTTGACCTTCTTATTTTTCTGGGGACTTGTTCAATTTCTTCTACCTTAAAAAACATAGAGGAATGTGTCTCTTCATATATATTACATTATCACAATAACCTAACAGTCCCATCAAGTGATGCATGAACCAAGGGGTGGCATTATATAATCTGAAGTGACCAAAAAAGTAAGTTCAATTATGTTATTTACAAAGTGTTGACTGTTAAACACCCCTCTAATGTATCTTGTAGCCAATCAAGACTGTTTACCAATCAAGTTTCACTTTTTTTTTGTTCGACCTAATCACCATTATACAATGAATTGAACACAAGGAAGGAAATTAGTAATGTTCAAGTAAACTAAATGTGCAGTCTTTAAATTATTAATCCAAGTATATATTCTATAGCTACCAGAAATGAATTTCAGCAGAAAATACGTTGCTTTCTATGGGGAATAAAAAAATGCAATGACTTTGAACAGATTATTTTATAGCCAGTGAGCCTGTGACTTTCACACCTCAGTGAGGAATTCAGGTCATTTTGGAAAGAAAAGAACTTGAAAGCAATTACACATTCTAGGAAGCATCGTAAACGTTGTAGATATATTTAATTCAAACTCAAGAACATGAAATCTTAGCTGAATGAAGGAGCGGTTTCTACCCGCATTTTTGAACCGATCACCGGCCTTCAATCACTGAAACACTGATTTCATTCCTGGATTGGGCGTTATTTCTGTCTGTCCTGGAATCAGAACCCAACAAGGTTTGGATTGTGAATGTGGGCTGTTTAGGCCGGGGAATGTCTGTTTCACTGCACAACATCAGCACCACATTTGACATTGTAGGTCTGTCTGATGCATGGTCCTGCACACAAAGCAGTCCTATTCTTATGCACCGTAGTGATTCTGTAAACGAACACGAGTTGGAAATTGATTCGTCTATCAGATCAACTTCCCTGCTTTCAATCCATAATTGCCATGCCTGAAACAGTTCAACAAAATAAATAAATAACAATTAAATAAAGTAAGATTCATGTTTTTAAAATAATGCTGCTAATCTAAAATGATGCACTTACATAACTGAGAAGGCTTATATGCTCTTCATGGCTATTGAATCCACAGTTTCTCCTGCCACTGACAATCTCCAACAGTAATACTCCAAAGCTATAAACATCGGATTTCTCAGAAAATAGTCCGCCTATGACATATTCCGGTGACATATAGCCACTGCAACAAATCGGTTCCAGATTTTATTTTAGCATTTAATTTCATCTACATACATAACATCACTACATCAGCTTTTGGTTAAAATTTTTAAAAACCATGATCATTGAAGGAGGCTTACAAGGTTCCCACAACCCTGTGAGTATTTGCTAGCTCTTCTGTCACTCTGAATGGTCTTGCCAACCCAAAGTCCGAAATTTTTGGATTCATGTCCATATCCAACAAAATATTGCTTGCCTTGAGATCCCGATGAATAATCCTCAAACAAGAATCGCGGTGGAGATAGAGAAGCCCTCTGGCTATACCCTGAATTATGTTGAAGCGTTTTGCCCAATCAAGCTGCAATCTTTTTGTTTTATCTAATCACAAGTATATTGAAAAAAGAAGGGAATTAGTATTTGGTAAACAAAATGTAGAGTTATAGAAGAAATGCTCAACTGAAAGAACTGAAAAGTCAGTAATATGATACTCCTGATTAAGCAAATATTTACCAAAGAGAAAGCTATCCAAGCTTTTATTTTTCATATGCTCGTAGACCAGTAACTTCTCTTCCCCGTGAATGCTGCAGCCTAATAGCCGAACAAGATTCCTGTGCTGGAGTTTGGATATCAGCAAGATTTCATTCTTGAACTCTTCGACGCCTTGTCCAGAATGAGCAGAAAGCCGTTTTACTGCAACTTCCTGGCCATTTGCTAGTATCCCCTACATGAATTTCACAGTAATCTTTCATCGCCAGATTTTTAATGTCTACCGTACACTTAAGATCTATCATTACCTTGTAAACGGAACCAAACCCTCCTGCACCGAGCTTGTTATCATTGCTGAAATCGTTGGTAGCAGCTGCTAGTTCATCAAAACCAATCATTGGCAACTCCGATGAATCACTAGGTAATGCATGAATTCCTTCCATTTCTTCTCCTATGATGTCTCTTTCATTCTGAGCCTTACCACCCAAAAATAGATCTTTGATCCTTTTTCTTCTTCCACCTGATTTTTCTCTTTTTTATTAGATGTGTGTATAGATGTATTTGCAGTTGCATCAATGAAGATAATATCATTTTCAATTAGTCCTTAAGAGTTCATGAAAATGTTATACCTTCTTGGTCCGCTCTCCTCCTGCAGATCATATAAATCAAGATTCCCAAAAGGATAGCACTTGCAACTGTTGCCAAACTAACAATGAGTATTATCTTCCTCTTATCGTCTCCTGAAAAGCATAGAAAATAAGGAAATGGAGATAAAAAAGTATTAAAACAAGAAACAAAAGTATCATATATATATGAAAGAACTATGAAATTACCAAATTCAGAATTCGCAAGACGAAGGTACAGATCCTCTCCTGCATATGAGAACTGCAGAACATCGATTAGGCTCGATGTCCAAACCATACAGCGAATTCCCTGTGGAAATGCATAAGCCACACAAGAACAGTTTTCCAAACACCATTCCCTGCAACCTGCCATGCCTTTATCATACAAATATACGAAATGATCAGGCAATTTCATCTCTGTTAGCTTAAAAAATGTGTCATTTTTAGATTCATTGGGGGCGATGCCACTCCTACGCTGTTCACATAGAAGTTCAGTCTGCCTCATGCAGCCACTTGTCCAATTCCCTTTACTCCATTCCTCTCTTGACTTGGGTATAAAACCTCTTAAGCACTCGCAGAATGGAGACTTTGTCTTATCACAAACACTAAAAGGTCCACAAGTTCCATAAACATCACATAAATGGCTGGGTGCTTCCCAGTTGAGGTCCCATGCATTCGTTTTATCATCCCACAGATTGATCTGCAACAGGCCTGATGGCCTTATAGTGCCAATCGAAACATAGGACCTGTTGAAGGTGTTGAAACTTAAATAGGCAGTTCCGAGATTATTATCTTGGATGAGATTCATCCCATTAGAATATCCAGTATACTGCTCTGGTATTCCTATGAATTTCCACCCATTCCACGGGCCACTTCTCCAATATGGCGTCGAGTTATTAATCCAAGTGAATGCTTGAGGTGGCGTTTCCTGGGAAAGACCAACTCTAAATTTTCCCCGTGATGGATCATTTTCTGATTCCCAGGATGACAATTCTTGTTTCGCTCCAGCCCTGACATCATATCCCAGATTCATTCCTGGAATAATCGTGTCAGTAGGGTAATCGAAACTATTCCACAGAAGCAATCCTGTCGAAGACTCTTTAAGAATGAGCTCTCCTATGTCTGTAAGCACTGCAGTTGTGTTACTACTGGAATGGATGGAAACATTTGTTGACCAAACTGTGGTTTGTTCCCCATCCACAAGTCTTAGGTTCCCATCTCTTCCAATCTCCAAGCTCGAGGCAGAATCATTAGCCACGAGAGGGTTTTCTCTATTTGCAACCCATAGAATCGAACGAGCAGGAACATTCTTGTACCACAGTCCAACATACAGCTTTCTGGAATTACCAGGACTAAAGAACCCCAACTCGAACATCCCACCAGCAGAAACAAGACTCTGGTTTACCGAGAGTCGTTGGGATTGGGTTAAGGTTTGTTCTGCAGTGCAATATTCTGTTAAAAGAATCAAGGCATGTGAGAGAGAGAGAAAACAAAACTTCAATTCTCTTGCCATGCTTGCTACTAGCTCTGTGAAGCGTGAACCATACTTCTTTCAGCCTAAAATCCTTAAGCCAGTCAACCATCACTAGTTTAATGGCTTCTGATACTGTTCTTTTTCCTGTGAATTGGGGCATCACTTTGTTAATTTATTCACAAAATGCTGACTGTTAAACACCCTCCAAATCTCTAATATATTGCAGTCAATCAGAACAGTTATATAAAAATGCTAAACTAAGTACCTAGTTATCTGTCAAGCTTTTTCGACGGATCATTAGTTCTGCTTTAATGGTCAAAATGTCAAGTATTCTATAGCCTACCAGAATTGAATTTCAGCAGAAAAGATGTCAGTTTCTATGGGGAATAAAGAAATGCAATGACTTTGAACAAATTTATGTTATTTCATTGGATAGATCAAACTTTACAGTAAACCTTAATGGAGATTACATCCTAGTCATTCATTAATCAACAATTGGTATTGTCAAATCAGCTATGGACATGTTTTTTACACATATCAACAGAAAGCTCAAATTTAACTCGAACCATTTCTGGTATATATTGTAAACAGCTTACTGTCATCTGCAGCTAATTCTGTCCAAAGAACAAGTCTTTTTCTTTAGAATATATCAGTAGATATATGTCGATGATGGTGAGAGTAAATATTATCTACCGACAATCATACTGATGGTTATATTGTTGAAAGACGGGATATCACCAGTCTGATTCCACACCTCAGTCTCGGGAACTCTTCTCATCGAGGTATAAGTAGGTGGTCTTGGCAACGGGAGAGTGAGATTATCTGTCTCCAAGAACAACACCACAGATGACATGTTCGGCCTGTGTACTGCCAAATCTTGCACGCAGAGCAGGGCTAGATGTATGCATCTCAACACTTCTTCGGGCACACATGAATCGGAGAGGGAAGGATGCATTAGGTTCATTGGTTTACTATCGTCCCATAGATCCCATGCCTATAAAATTTCCATATAAAGAAACTCAGAATGTGAAGAAAAAAATGGAGATCCTACTGTTTATGAAGTACTCAATTAAGAAATAAAGTTGGTTTTAGGCATACATATCCAATAATGCCCAAGTGCTCGCCAGAGCGAAAACTGGTGTTCCTTCGCCCGCTAATGATCTCCAATAGCAGGACTCCGAAGCTGTAGACATCTGATTTAACGGAAAATAGGCCTTCCATTGCATACTCAGGAGCCATGTAGCCGCTACGTAAAAACATAGGAAGATAATTAAGGCAATGTTGCTACTGAAAGGGCAATGGGATATTCTGAAAAACTCTGATACGACGAGTACTTACTATGTCCCTACAACCCTGTTTGTATTTCCTTCGTTTTGGTTCCCGCCAAATATTCTGGCCATACCAAAGTCCGAAATCTTAGGGTTCATCTCTTCATCCAGCAAAATATTACTAGCCTTTAAGTCCCTATGAATTATTCGAAGCCTTGAATCGCGATGGAGATAAAGCAGCCCTCTCGCAACCCCTTCGATAATTTTGAAGCATTTACTCCAGTCTAACTCTGGACGCTTTGAGGAATCTGTCATAAATTCACCAACAAGAACAATTATACATGAACAACCCTAGTTGATGAACTGCCACAAAACAACTATAAAATTCTATGAAAACTGAAACTTACCAAACAGAAACGAGTCTAAGCTTTTATTGGACATGAACTCATAGACTATCATTTTTTCTCCTCCTTCAACGCAGCAGCCTAGAAGTTTGACAAGGTTTCGATGTTGTAGCTTGGCGATTAGCGTGAGTTCATTAGTGAACTCCTGAACGCCTTGTACAGACTTTCTCGAGAGCCTCTTCACAGCAATTTCTTGACCACATGGTAGAATACCCTAACCACAAAACAAATGCATATATAGTAACTTAGTTCAAGCCAATTAGACTTTTCATTAAAACCGCACTTTCCAAACTTTTCACATCCATACAGATCTGGTATGACGAAAGCTCACCTTGTAAACGAGGCCGAATCCACCTTGTCCAAGCTTGTTTTCAAGCGAAAAGTTGTTAGTAGCCGCAGCCATACTGCTGAAGCTGAAAAATGCCAAGGCCGATGTAGTTCCTTGTGGCGGTTCAGCATTTCCTGATAAATCCGTAAAGAATTCCCCACTAGCGAGTAGATCAGGTATTCGATTTTCACAGCTCCTCCTGGCTGCTATAAAAGGATAACTTATTGAAGCAATAATTTAACTAAAGTTGTGAAATATGTAGTCTTGATTTTCACAAATTTTACCATGGAGTTCAGCTTTGCGAGTAAATAGATACCAAACTGACAAGCTGACAAGGAAGATCAAAGCTACTGCAACTGAGACTGTAACAATTAAGGCATTCCTTGTCCTATCACCTGCTGAAAGGAAATTAATTTGTAGACATTAAAGTTAGAAACTTGATATGTTCCCTAGCAATTATTATTCTTGAAAATGTAAAGCCATTGAATACCAATTAAATTGTAGTTTCAAGCAGATCACTGGTAACTAAACACATTAGAAAATTCAGATAAATGGCATTAAATTGCTGGTCTGATATGTTCCAATTCCTTTCTACTAATGGAACACGAATGAACAACACGAACGAAAAGGAAATAACAGCTTACCGAATTCATGAACAACACGAATGAAAAGAGTGCTCCCACCGTCGCCAAATTGCTGCATATCAACCAAGTCTCGCCTCCAAATCATGCAGGGGATTCCACTCACAAAAGCATAAGCGGTGCACGAGCAATCCTCTTTGCACTTCCTCTCACAGGCCGCGCCACTTCCAGCGCTCTCCTCTACCTCTGCAAAATCGGGCAATTTGACGTTATCCACCTTAAGGAACCCTTCCTTCCTCCCACCACTCCCAAGACCACTGCCATTTCTTTGGCACTGCAATTCAATCCTCCTTGTGCACCCCCCTGACCAGTTCCCTAAACTCCACTGCCTTGGATCACTCGGCACAAACCCTTTTATGCACTTGCAAATACTCGAGCTAGAAGCATCACATCTCGCAAATTTGCCACACTGATTGTACAGATCACAAGTGCTAGAAGGCTGCATTTGGATTGTTTTCCATCTTTTCGCGCTTTCCTCCCACCTTTCTTTAGCCTCATTCCCATTCCAAACTATCTTGAAATGTACCAAATGAGAAGCATTGGACAAGGTGTATGTGAAATACACCTTTCGGCCATCGTTTTCGTTGTACAGCTTGAAACCATAGAGATAATCAGCTCTCATACTGGGAACTCCTAGGAACTCCATTCCATTCCAATGCCCGCTTCTCCACCGCCGTTTTCCCCCTTCCCACACCACAATCTGTGGGGGTTTCCGAGTGTCAATTCCTAATGAGAATTTCCCAGGAAAAGGGTTCCTGGAATTGGTCCAAGAACTCAGGATTTTCTGCTCTATAACTGATGCATTTAAGTACACTTTCATTTCCGGCAAGAATGTGTCTGTGGGGTGGGAAAAGCTCTCCCACAAAACCAATCTACTCCGCAGGCCATTCCCGTGGTCGGGCCGGCGAAGAACAAGATTCCCACTGTCAAACAGGACAGCAAAAGATTCCTTGGACGGTACAAACACACCACTCGACCATACAACGTTGTTCTCTCCATCTAAAACCGCTAAATTCCCGTCGTTTAAAATGGTTAAAGCTCCGTTCTTGTCTTCTATTGGGTTCTCTCTATTAGCCACCCAAATAACCGACTCCGATTTTGACGGAATCCCATTGTACCAAATTCCGACGTACCTTTTACTCGTCCCCGGCGGGCTGAAGAATCCCAGGGCGAATTTTTTCCTGCCGGAAACAATGGTGTCTCCATCTCTGATCACCTTGCCCGGTCCAATTTGGTTGGCGGCTAAACAAAATGGAGAAAAACAAAGCAGCAAGGACCAGGAGAAAGTGAAAAAGGCGCAACCTTTATGGAGCCTGGAGCCAGTAGCCATTGCGGAGATTCAAGAAAACAACGTTTGGGATATCCTAGACAGATGTTAAGGTGATTCAAGAATGAATGGAGTTCATGGGACTAAGGAGTGTGGTGACAAGGTCCGAGGTTTCGGTTACTAATATGTAATCCGACGATTCTGTGGTTTTGAATCGTTGTCGTGTTGCGGTAGTGGTGAGTGAGTGGTGACTCCCCCGAATTTAATACGGAGAATAACCAAGACATTGACCTTCTACTCTACTACTGGAAAACAACCCCTGCGGTCTTGCTTGATCAAAGCGCCGCATTTTCCATCTGTCTTTTTTGTGTTTTTTTTTTCTGGGTTTGGTCTATTATTGCCTAATTGGTCAAATCATTCTTGTTTTTATTACCACATATGAATAATAAACAGGACAGGTAAAATAAGACAAATGAAATACTATATTATGTAAAGTTGAATTGTAAATCACTCCAGTCAAACATAGTTAACTATATAAACACATAAAATAGAATGAATTAGAATATGGGAGTATTATTTTTTCAAGTATACTAATGCAACTCAATTGCCAAGAGTTGATTCAAATTAATTTTTTTTTCTTCTGAATTTGGGCAATTACAAACCAAATTATTAGTATTTTGGCTAAAAAGTACTATTACACAACTAACATAATTTTACCCAAAATCAATTATCGAAATAAACGTAATAATTTTAGTACAAAAATGATACTGTATATTTTGTTTCAAGTATACTATGCAACTCAATTGCTGGAGTTGATTAAAATAACACTTCTATTTTTTATGTGGCAAAATAAAATCTCGTTTGATTGACAAATAAATGTCAAAATATGGTATTAAATGAGCATTAAATGTATCACCGTTTAATATTTAATTTATTCTATATTAAGAGAGATTTCATGAGAAAATATCTTCTTCTTTTTTAAAATAAAAACTTGTAAATTAGTCAAAGACCTTGGTATAGCGGTATGGAGTGACTCTCCCAAATGGGAGGTCATGACTCATGAGTCATGAGTTTGAGCTTCAGTTGGGCGATATTGACTCGTTTTATTTCAGTAGGTTGAAAGAGTATATATGAACTGTTACTATATGTAACAGGGTCATAATACTATTATAAAAAATAAAAATAAAAAAGACTTGTAAATTAACTATCACGAATTCGAATTTTTGATAATTAGTAAGAAGTGAGTTTCTACTTTCTACTAGTACAATTTTACGGCATCCTATTTTTCCTATTTTATTCCTAATATTTTTATTTTATTAGTAATTGGCACAATTTATAATCTTTTGGATTCTTGAAAATGACAAAGTTGGTACAATGAAATAGCGTTTCACATGTTTAATTTGTATGTTCTGTCTTCCACCATACTCCATTTCTCTGGGAATTTTTTATTTTGAATAACGAAATAAACTCTCAATTATTATTTCAGATCATATATTAATAAACTTAATTTTTATATAATAATTGTAAATCACACAAAATACGTAAATAATTTTTTTTGAAGAAGCTTATGCAACGTGCTCGACTAAGAAATTATTGATAAGAATTAAACTCATAATCTTAAAAATATGAAAATCATATTTTACTTAGTTGGTCACCCTTTTAGGCTTCTCTAAGAATTTTGGTTGTTGCAGTGTCACAGTGTGGACACTGGACACCACCTCCATAACAATTTCTTCCATTATTTTTTCTTTGAAGAATTATTTCTTTTTCTTTCGTATAATGAAAGAGACGAAATAATTGAAGAAATAACCAAACGACGTGTCCGTGTCGACATGTTAGTGAAGTGGGAGAATCAAACATAATAATACCATCTTAATAATACAATATATGCCAATTGAATACAAGATATATGCTTGACATTATATATATTCTAATTTGTAATTATGGTCTACTAATGAATTATATGTTCATATAGTTGAATTCAATTACCTTATTATTTATAAGTTGGTGGGAGATACACGGCCATTATTTTTTAAAGAAATTTGTGTGATTAAGAAAAACATTTTACAAATTATAATCTTTTATGGAAATTTAACTGCAATACTGCATGCACATAATATATTAACTGCATACATAATATGCAGTTAACATATTATGTGTTTATAGTTATTAATTAAATAGTTATCAAACTATATGTTTTCAATTTATTTACAGACACATAATTTATTACTGAAGACACATAATATATTAACTCAAGACACATAATTTTTGAACGAAAGTCTACAATGCAAGGTGAACTATTATATGGTTCATGGATGGTATAATAATTGTTCATTCTTACGTAGGGGTGTGCAAATTTTGATTAAAACCAAAGTGATGAAACAAAATAAGAAGGTTAATGATCGAGTTCATAACTGAACTTTTTTTTTATTTGGTTAACAGTTTTTAGTCCTCACAAAATTTAATTAACAATTAATTTAGTTTAAAAATATCGATTAACCACACTACTTAATCGAAATTAAGCATCATCACTTTATGAATGTTTACATTATAAATTTATTAATATATCATGTTTATATTGATAGTATTAATGTCAACTGACACTAGACATAATTAAGGCAATTAATGAATTCAGATACAGAACTGATGAAATAATGAAAGGAGTGTAATTGCATGGAGCAAAAGAGCATCTCCATAAATGGTTTTTACTCAATTTTTAAAGAAGAAAAAATTACTTATGATTTTTTAATTAATGAGAGATACGATTTTTGTGGAATTTTTATACCTGTAAATGTTGTTTTTTATTTTTTGCGCACTTACCATGCACGCACCAGTTGGGCGCGTAAATAGACTATTTTTAAATTTTTTTTCTTTTTAATTCACTTTATGTTCCTTACTTTAAAGATTGCGAGTTTAATTATTGTAAATATTTTTTGATCAAATTTATTATATAAAATTTTCAGGTGCAGAATTTCCTCGAAGCATATTTTTAAATAATAATTACAAATTTTCTTAAAAGAAAAAATTGAGGATAATGTTTTAAATTGAAAGAGCATCATTATATCAGCCGAAACTTGGAACCTGGGATTCAGGAGATCACCTTTTGTCCCGTCGACGCGACATACATTTTTACACCAGCAGTCAACTCGCCGCCATCGCAGTCAAACTATCGTGAAACACGTTCTCATTAATCTCGTATGTTTGGTGAGGTGAGAAAACAAAAACATGACGTCAAAAATACAAAAATTATTAGAAAATTGCTTGCCTTTTAAGGAAACTGAAAAGGATGCCCCACGTGTGAACTCTTTTACCCACACTCAGTTACTAGGAATATAAGAATATTACACCTGACAAAAAGGTAGACTGGACCGACATTATATATATATATTCAAAATGTTATATTAGACTATCTTTGCCAAGGGCCTTGTGGTCCAGTGACATCAAACCTTTCTCTTTATATGGGAGGTGGTGGGTTCGAGCCTTGTGCTTCAATAGGTTGAGGAAGATCATTCAAAAAAAAAAAAGACTATCTTTAGAGCATCCTCATTCCCGTGGTGATTTTTTTTTTTTTTTTTTTTTTTTTTTTGGTTTTGATGTGTCAATCAAGAGAAAGAAGAGGAAAAGAGAAGAAGAAAAAACAAAAATAAAAGAAATATGAAAAACAAAAAAAATATCTGATTAACGCGTCCAATGAGCACGTGCACTGTCTGGGCAATATGGTGCTCCGCATGTGACCACATGCAAGCTTTAATTATACATGGTGGGACTCACTTTTATGAGAAAAAACTATCTCCTTGCATGAGGATTTTTTCTCTCTCCACTACCTCTCTCCTCCACATTAGCCACATTTCCTCCAAAACTACACCACAGTCCACTAATTCTTGAAAATTTAATAAAATTAGTATGTCACTTGTGTGATGCACGGACGTAAAGATTTAAAACTTTTAAATTATAATATGTTTTTAACACTTATAAAAAATAAAAATAAAATTTAAGATGATGATATGAGCTTTGGGCATTTATTATGTTGATGTGATTTAATAAAATTATGAATATAGGATGATAGGGAATATACCCTAGTATGCGACTTGTGTGTACTAAGGACTTGATCAGATCCGAATAACTATGCGTTATGGATACGTTATCAACTTGATCCGACCTCGGGAAAGTACTAACCAACCCTAATCCCACCTGATGATTGTTCTCTCTGTTACATTCAATTGTATTGGAATTAATGAATTTCTGATAATCTCATCAACCCCCCACCTGATGATTGTTCCCTCTGTTACATTCAATTGTTGTATTGGAATTAATGAATTTTGGATAATCTCATCAACCCCACCTGCTGATTGTTCCATTAATGAATTTCGGATAATCTCATCAACCCCACCTGATGATTGTTCCATTAATGAATTTCTGATAATCTCATCACCCCATGCCACCTAATGATTGTTCCCTTTATATATAATAAGCTTTCTTTATAAGCCCGAAGCTTTCTTTATGAGCCAGATAGTTATTGGCTAATCGTACGTGGACACCTCTCCGGTGGTGTACAAGTTGGCCCCACCCAGAGCATGAATAACACGTGGTGAGCAACTGTACCGTAAAGTAACCAATCACATATACAAATACGAATACCCGAGAGTATTTACACTATCGTAGGACTGTTCATACCTACTTTCTCAACCAAAAGCACGTAATTATTTTTTTTGTACTATTGACTCTATTACAATGTAGTATCTGTTTAGACTCAAACTCACCCCCTCTCATGTGGGGTGCAACCGGGTGCCATTAGACCACAAGGTCTTTGGCAGATCCGTAATTATTTAAAACAACTAATATTTTATTAGAAATGTAAAATAAATTTTTAAAAAACTTCTTGATAAACTACATTAGTTGTTTAAGTACAATTCCGTCTAGAGTTACCGCAAATCAAATTTGTGAGACCCAAAAGGATCATCATTTAATAGAATATATTATATATTACTTCCTCCGTCCCATTGTATGTGTCTGGTTCGGTTAACGAGGCCTGAGTGAAGTTATTTTTAATCCAAATTTTCATAATATTAAGTTTAGTATTAATATACAAAATTTATATATTTAGAAACTACACTAAAAGTACTATTAAACACAAAAAATCAAATTTAAATGAGACATAAAATGAGACAGATGAAGTATGACAAAATTGGTTTGACCAATGAATAGTAAGTATGACAAGTAAAATGAGACAAATGAAGTATATAATAACGAGTTTAGAGCAATCATTATTGCGTGGACCGTGACACACATAGCTGTGTGGACCATGATCTAAAAGCACATAAAATATATTATTCTAACTCATAAAATGCATTATCTTATCCTAAAAGTTCATTATTCTAACACATAAATCCGCAGAGCACAACTTTTTTTTTTTTTTTTTTACGTCAAAGTTCCACACAATAATTTAATTTGCCAGTTTATAGATGCTGCGCTTTGGGTTTGGGTTTACATTGAATCCCAAATAATCATCATTTATTGATCTAATGACTTAATGAATATGGCCCAACAGATTTGGAGTATTTTACTCTTCTTTTAAAAAAAAAAAATTTCTTTCCAAATTCCTCTATTTTCAGATTTAAAAAAAAACATTATACAGAGTTAATTGGATTTATAATAAAAATATTGGTTATATATAAAATTAAGATAGTGCAAAATTAACCAAAAATGCAAACTATAATGGCCAATATGTTCTCATTCAAGTATTATGTTCTGCTAGTTAAATAAATACATTGTACATAGATTAAAAATAATATAGCGTAATAGTTAAACGAGGGGGCAATATAATCTCATACTAAAATAAGACACTAAGTTTGTTAAACAATTTGATAAACACAAAATTCTAAGTTCGACTTCTTGCAAGGTTAGCTATAGGCAGCGTTGCTAAGATTATCTTATTGTCGCTCTTTGCTAAGCCAGTTATAAAGTGTGTTTAATTCAGAGTGCACTTTTGAGCCAAAGAATTGAAGGATATGGTTAGTATTAGGACACTATGTATTTGAGTTAGATTATGACTCTTATTTTAGGCTTCTTGTGATTTTCCTATTTCTAATCTCCTGAAATTCTCTCATTATATATATCCCTGTAATATGTATCTACCAAATCTCATTCAATACGATACATTTAGTTCTCATCGTTACCTTGACCCTAGAAAATGAGTACAACACACAGGTAAGAAACTTAGCCTTTTACAACCAAATTCCATTATCGTCTCATTTAACCTAACCATCCAGCCAAAACGGTGTGAAAAAATGTCACCCACCTAGTAGCTAGTCAAGCAAAAAAGCATCATCATATCAATAGCTATCGCCAACCACTTCCAGCTATAAAATTAAAGGACCTCGTTGAATAAGGCTATGATAAATTATCATATATTATAATATAAAATTGTTGTATTATCTATCGCTTTCACATAAATTATGACCAAATAAAGAATCATTTTTTCGAGATTATGTTATGGTACAAAGGGTTTTAATTAAATTGCAACTTGACTAGTAAGGGGTAATTTATTATTTGACCCAATTTCACATCATAAAGTTTAGTTTTGAAAAATTCATTATAATTGATCGAAGTATTAACTATATTTTAAATTTATCAATGTTGTAAAAATCTCGCTTACGCATTATGTGCCGGTTGACTGCATAATGTATCACCTTAAATGGTGGTCTAGCCGGCTAGGTGACCGACTAGGTATAGGCCGCTTAGACGTTGACCGCCTAAGTCTCCTAGGCGCCAACTAGGCCGTCTAGTCGGTCGATTAGGTATTGTTCTTTTTTTTTTTTTTTTTTTAACGGGTTATGTCACTCAAAACAACATCGTTTTGAGCGAAATAAACCTAAATTGTATAAACTATAGACATTTTAAGGTTAATATTTAATATTTTAGTATTAACTATTAATGTATTATATAGTTTATAATTATTAGTCTTTAAAAATTAAAAAACTTAAACATATTTTAAAAAATAAAATAAAATAATAAAATAATTCTTGCCTAGGCGCTCCCCGAAATTTATGGAGG
This sequence comes from Ipomoea triloba, assembly GCF_003576645.1. NCBI lineage: Eukaryota > Viridiplantae > Streptophyta > Magnoliopsida > Solanales > Convolvulaceae > Ipomoea > Ipomoea triloba. Next base: position 3,191,571 of record NC_044916.1, read on the forward strand.
TAATAATCTGTTGAATTTCCAGGAAACAAATATGAACATAGGTTCTTCATTTCGACCAAATTTCTTAGGGTTGACCTAGTATTTATCTTACGTTATACGCATTATATTATTTTTATTAATTATTATGTGCAAGGAAAGAATTATTGTTTAGAGTCCAGGAATCTTCCTTGCAGAGGGATACATGGATCTGGTAAATGATCAAATGGGCTAAGCTAGCTAGGAATCAATCTAAATAGTTTGCTTCTAGGAAACTATAGTATCATATTTGTTGTTGCAGAATAATAGATATGGTACGGTGAGAGTAACGGCCGCCGGCCTTTAATAAGTTCCCCTGCAACTTCCACGAAAGAACACCGCACCACCACCCTCTCTTCCCGTGTATACGCTGCGGCCACGTATTTGAATTGCCAGCAAAAAACTAGCTATACATTCACATCTCATCTATCAGATCAACGCCATTTATATTAATTGGATCTCCATCTCCCATCCTCCATATCTCATCATCTTTATTTCTCTCTGGTCGTTTTGTTTCTCAGCTTACGCCAGATTAATTTTAAACTTTCAAAATTCCTGTTCAAGAGTCACCGAAAAAGGTAAATCGCGAGTTGTCCTGTCAATCCCTGTTCAAGAGTCGCTGGAAAAGGTAAATCGCGAGTTGCCCTGTCAGTTCCAGGTTGTTGAGATGGCGGGAGTGGGGTGCGGCGAGGTGGTGTTTGAGGACTTGTTTCCGGCGATGGTGGAGAGTCTGGGGACGGAGGGGTTTATGAAGGAGCTCTGTGACGGGTTCCGGCTGCTGGCGGAGGAGGAGAAGGGCGTTATCACGTTCGAGAGCTTGAAGAAGAAGTCGTCGGCGCTGCTGGGGCTGCCGGCCATGAGCGACGAGGAGGTGCGGTGCATGTTGAAGGAAGGGGACATGGACGGCGATGGCTGTTTGAATAAGATGGAGTTTTGTGTTCTCATGTTTAGGTTGAGCCCAGATTTGATGAACAAATCAAGATTGTGGCTATTTGCACCAGATAGATCATCACACTAGCTAAATCATCACCTTCATCTACACTTTGACATTTAATCATTTGTGTTTTTAATTTCATTCTCCATCAACTATACATTATCTTGTAACATTTATGCATATATATATATATGATTCTTTGTGTTCCATTCAATCTCTTCAGTTATGTTTATGGGTGTGGAGCATACACTATATATATATAAATAATAAATATAGAGTGTAATAATTAATTAAACTTTTAATTCACAGAGAACACATAGCTCAATGTTGTATCACTTTTATATTTTTTGATAGGATATGATTGTCCCGAAAGGATTGACTAAGTGAGTAGAGTATGATTCGCATACTAGAAAATCATCATGAGTTCGATTCTTGCTAGTACCTTCTTGATTGAGCCTGTCGCATAAGAGCCATGTTTACATTCTATTCCAAGGTTTATCTCCTATACATATTCTCGAGCAATGGTTGTAAATTTCACTTGTCATAAGAAAATGATCATATCAGTTTAAGCTTTAGTTGAGACCGAACACATCATATGCTTTAATTATGGATTCCACTAAAAGCTAGCTTTAATCTTCATTTTCAATATTTAATTAAGTGATGTGCATCTGGTTGGGGTTTTAAATATATTTTGTAGTCCACGTGCACCTGCGTGCATAATCCAGCTTGATCTTTTGACCTATTACATAGTTGATCAAGTCAATTTTTTTTTTTTTTTTTTTGAGGAAATCACGTCAAATTGAAAAACAAGTTATTACAGTAATTTGACTAAAATATCAAGTCATTTATTATATTTGTTAATTTTTTTTAAGTACTACTTATTCCATTATAGTAATTTGACTAAAATATCAAGTCATTTTTTAGTACTACTGATGCTCAACACGAGGATTTCAATATAAAAATTAAATAACACGAAATATATAGGATTTAACCTCCCATTATAATTGATATTTGTTGTTACCTGCTTGCTTATCTCAATACTTTTCCCTTCACTTCTACCATACGTAGATGGTGTGTGACACTGAATGTTCTCAGTCGTACTTAAGAAGTAGAGGACTTTAAATAATTGCAAACCATCAATCCAGCAATCCAAAGGTTTCCTACTGTTTTAATGTTTGCACCAACCAATAGGTTTTATCTTTGGATGAAAGTGATATGTTTTGAATTTGTCAGATAAAACCGTACTTTGGGTTTTAGCTGAAACCTTTCATTGGGTTTCATTAGATAAAATCTTTGGAAGTTAGGATTTTCATCATTATTTTGATTTAAAAGGTTGAAAGAAGAAAAACAACAACATTTATTTCGCTTTTCAAACCACACATACACTAATAATCTTTGAGAGTAATCCCAAGATTCACCATATTCCCCAACAACTCCACCTTGTCACCCACATTCTTAAGCGCCGTCGGTTCCACCGGCGGCGCCACAAACATCTCGCGGCAACTCCGAACATCAGCGAACATCGTCAGCAAACAATACGGTTCGCCCTTAACAATCTCCTTAGCACATTCCCCCAACAACGACGCCTCGGCATTTTTGTACGCCTCCAGACATCCTGCGAACCTGGGCTTCACCTTCGGATCTTTCTCCTGTTCCAGCAGAGACCTCGACAGCTCCTGCGCGGAAACCGTGGCCCCCACCGTCAGCTCAAAAGATACGTTCCCGAGCAGTGGGTATGTCGCGTTAGCCGTGCGTGGATCGGGCCTTAGTAGTTGCAGACATTGAGAGGGGTCTGTCGTGAAGCTACAGAGCTTCTGGACTCGATCCACGGCGGCCGAGGTTTGGCAAACCTGAAAAACAACCAGTGCCAAGAAAAACCACATCGTGCATTGTTTGGAGTGGAATGCCATGTTGAATGATATGATTTGGATAGAAATGCATTGGATGGGTTGTAAAATGAGCGAAAAAAGAAACAAATCTTTTTTGTGATCAAGCAAATATATATATATGTTTTTATAATGAAAATAATAAATGTTTAAATGCAATACTTAATAGTATTACATTTTCAATTTCTATATAAGTAAAAAGATATTTTATTTCTGAATTAGTATTACATTCACTAGTATAAGTATTACGTTTCATATTGACCTACCCGACCTGTCTCACGGATTACGATCCGTAAGACGGTCCCACACAAGTTTTTGTTTCAATTTTATTGTCTCTAATTACATGCCAAATTGACATATGTGATTTATAAGTGCACAAATGATGCACATTAATATTTTAGTTGGCTAAATTATTTGTCAAACCTTAGGCTATATTTTATTTATATTACTTTAACTTAGTTTGGTCCATAATTCAGTTTGAAAGTATCAAAGCTCACAGTTTGTTCCCTAGATCATAACCTGCGGCGTTCTGGAATTGAGTTACTACTGTCAGCGAAATTGCCAAACAGATTTTTGTTTAATTCAGAAAGGTTTTAGCCTAAATTTTAAATGAAAGATCAGTATTTTTTTGTGGAGAATTAGCAGCAAATATGTGGCAAAGTTTGTTGATTAAGAGTGCTATATAAAGGAGGTATTTTGGAGTTTCTGTTGGGTCCCTCCATTTGAAGAAAGGGAAGTGGATGGCAGACAAACACACCCAACTTTGTTTGTTCCATTTTGTCCTTAGTGAATGAGGAATATTCCACTTCAATCCCATTTCCATTCCATTTCGACAGTAGTGGGCAGCAAAAAGGAAGGGAATTGTTTAATTTCCCATTCATTCCATTTTTCAGCAACATAGAGAGAGGCAGTGAGAGTGTCGGCAACAGACAGAGTGAAGAAAACTATTTTTCTTCTTTCTCTTCTTTTGTAGTTCGGAAGTTTGCAGCAGAAGGAACAAACCATTTTCTCCGTCATCTTTGGTGCAGTTTTGCCGTGCTATTTTGTCGTGGATTTGCCGAAGCTCTTGGGTACTATTTTTCATCAAATATTTTGAGGTCAGCTTGTATTTATTCCAGGCATCTTTTGAATAATCTCGTAATATTTGTATTCATTTTACCTTGTTCGTGGTAGTTGAATATTTTGAGTACGAGATATTATTCCTTTTAGCCTGTGAATATTGAAGAATGTTTTGGCCTAGGAGTTGTTGTATTTGATGATTTGTGGATGTATGGCTCGAGTGGTAGCCTAAAACTTTGTACCCGAGATTTATGATAGTGGAAATTGTTGTTGGTGGCCCGTGGTTTTTCCCCGTGGTTTTGGGGTTTTCCACGTAAATCTTGTGTTCCTTGTGTTCATATTTATGTTTGGGCTATTGTGTATTATCTCGTATTTGTGTACCGTGTTGGTCTTGTGATTCTAATTGTCACAGGCAGTGCGATTTTTTCCCAACAGTTTCATTTTCACGCATTCCTTGAGTAATTCGTACAGCTTATTGCAGTGAGTATAATCTGATTGTGAGTGAGTTTAGATGACTGATTTATCTCTATGTTGATGCTTTGTGACGTGGTGCTGATTGAGAAGAATTGTGGCGAGGTGCTGATTAAGAAGAATTGAGGCTGCAGAATTGAGAAGATGTTTAGAATATTATTTGATGAATGTTGATGTAGTAGGCGTTGGCCTTTGTGTATGATTATCATTTCATCCCCTTGTAATCTTGACAAATATTTAGTGGATTGGGCTGTTGTGAGTGTCCTGCAGATGTAGGAGTTTTAGCTCCAAACTGGGTTACCATTTGCTGTGTCCTGATTCTATTCTATCTTTTATTTGTTAAATTAATCTTAATGAAGGATAAATTAATTTGTTATTAAAATTGAGTAGAACCTTAAGTGTTTTCTTGCATTCAAGACCAAGATTCAATTTCATGATTGATGTTGGAATCTTTAGCAAAATATGACATTTTAAGTAGTTTTGTGTGACCAACTGCAGTACAATAATAACTCTGTTACTATTACAAATGATGGTAATAGGATCAAACCCTAATAATAATCTTTGCGAGTAAACCCAAGACTCACCATATCCCCCAACAACTTCACCTTGTCACCCACATTCTTAAGCGCCGTGGGTTCCTCCGACGGCGCCTCAAACATCGCGTCGCAATTCTGAACTCCAGCGAATAGCGCCAGCAGACAATACAGTTCGCCGTTAACAATCTCGTTAGCACATTCCCCTGATAACCTCGACTCGGCAGTTTGGTACGCCTCCACACATCCTGCGAGCCTCGGCTTCACCTTCGGATCTTTCTCCTGTTCCAGCAGAGACCTCGACAGCTCCTGCGCGGAAACCGTGGCCCCCATCGCCAGCTCAAAAGATACCTTCCCGAGCTGCGGGTAGGTCGCGTTAGCCGCGCGTGGATCGGGCCTTAGTAGTTGCTGACATTGAGAGGGGTCTGTCGTGAAGCTACAGAGCTTCTGGACTCGATCTATGGCGGCTGCCGAGGTTTGGCACACCTGAAAAACAACCAGTGCCAAGAAAAACCACATCGTGCATTGTTTGGAGAGAAATGCCATGTTGGATGATATGATTTGGATAGAAATGCATTGGATGGATTGTATTTGTAGTGGACAAAATGAGCGAAAGAGGAAACATATCTTTTTTTGTGAGCAAGTAAATATATTGTTATATATAATGAAAATAATAAATGTTTAATTTAAATGGGAGTTACATTTGAAAGGATGCATTTGCTTGAATAAGTATTACATTTTTTCCATATATATATATAAGTAATAAATATTTTATTCTTGATTTTATATTTAGTATTACATTTGCTAGTATAAGTATTATATTTCATAATTACACGACCCATCTTAGGGACAAGAATCTATGCGACGATTTCCCACAAGTTTTTGCCCTGATTTTATTGTCTCTAATTACATGCCAAATTGACCTGTGTGAATATTGATGTTGGAAATTTTAGCAAAATATGACATTTTAAGTAGTTATTGTGTAGCCCATTGTAGTGTGATGACACATATGTTACCATTCCAATTTGGTGGTCATAGAATCAAACCATAATGGTGGGGCATTGATTGTATTGGGTCAAAGTGAATTTAGATTCTCGTAATTGAGACATAGAAATCAATATATTATATGCTCAATACAATAGATAATAAGTTGATGAAAAATTAATTTTCAAAATATATTGATTTGAGTTATAAAAAAATTGAGAAGAGAAAGGCTTGAAATACGATTTTGTGTCACATTGAAAAATGTATATGAGTTTACACTAAAAATACAATACTCATTCTTTACTTCCAACTTTTATTTTAGGTTTAATAATTTTATGTAGACACTTTTACAGGGACCCACATAAAAAATAACCTATCAGCGTCCATCACATCAAGAAGTAAATTTGAGAGAGTAAGATTAGAGGGTATATATAGTATAACGGTTTGGAAAAGCAAATCTCGTTTATCCACTTTCAAATCCACAGGTTCTGATTGCAAACACCTGGCGCCCAATTCTGCATCTCAATCTTCTCCCATTGAAATTGTTAGATTGTGTTGCCCGTTAGCTTGTTAATTCTTAACTGGTTTTGTTGTAATAAAGCAAGAACAATAAAAAGTAAGAGAGTATTGAGACAGGAATATGCAGAAGAAAAGCGCACCAACTTCCTTTCATTCCACAATATATATAGTACAGTACAAATTAATGTCATAATCATGGTAGCTGTTACAAATCAAGAAAGTTGTTACAAATCAACATAGCTGTTACAATTCCTATAATAATGTTCATTTAATATATTTTTATAACAGAAATTGAATTTCCTACAATATTTATTTATTTATTTATGGAAATGTGTTTAATCTATAGCTAAATGGATAGCTTAATTAGCTTGTTAGTTCATGCATTCATTTCTTTTCACTACACTCCATCTGACTCGATCAATCACCACTAGTACAAAAATAATTATATGTGTAGTGATAGAATGTGTGGTGCAGTGGTAGAGTGTCCTTTGTTTAGACAAGGGGTCTTAGGTTTGAAACTTCGTTTTGTTTTGGGCTGAAGTTGGCATAGTTTTATGCCACATCACAAAATTGTGACATGGCAATTCCAACACCACGTGGATAGACTTAACGGAAAAAATAAACGGTGTTAAGTATTTTCCTTAATTGTTTTAAAAACACTACAGTACAGGGAGGTCAATTGTTTTGGGCTGAAGTTTATATTTTTATGCCACATCACAAAATTGTGACATGGCAATTCCAACGCCACGTGGACAGACTTAACGGAAAAAAAAATGGTGTTAAGTATTTTCCTTAATTGTTCTAAAAACCTTACAGTACAGGGAGCTCGCAGGTACTTTGACCGATTATTTTTCATGTATATATGAAGTATATCAACATGTTTTATAATAATGACAATATCTAAGTATTTAGAATGAAGCATATTTCTATATAGGGATGCCCCACGAGGTGAGGAATATGCAAGGATATGATATATATATCACGTGTTCTTGCCCGCCTCATTCAGTCATTTGTGGAAAGAAATCCTTTGCATTTTCCGTCCCATGAGGATTAAATAGGGATATGATGGGAAATCCCTAATTACATAAAAGCATAAATAAATAATAATAAAATATTTAACTAGGTTAATGGGCTTTTTTTTTTTTTTTGTGTGCGTTTTTTAGTAGTACTGACTCTATTACAAGGTTCAAACCCACTTCCTTCCATGTGGGAGTGTAAATCGGATGCCACTAGACTACAAGGTCTTTGGCAAGTTAAAGGACTTAATTTCTTCGTTTTCTATTCTTTATTATGAAGTTTTTAAATGATTTTTCACTTCTTAGTGGTTTTATGCCTCAATAACTTGTTATTTATTTTACGGTCTGATTGAAAAGTATGAAAATGATTTCTGGAAAATGTTTTATGAAAAATAAGTCATTTTTCAAAAACATTTTCCCTGTGTTTGATTATTGCGTTCTGAAAAATTGTCTTGATGTGTTTGGTTCGTTTTCTAGAAATAAGTGAAATTGCATAATTAAAGATTTTTATTATTTTATTTAGAATATAAAAATATTTATAATAATATTAAATATAATTTTATTTTCTAATTTTTTTTAAAAAAAGACATCACTAGTTTCCGGCGGAAACCATGTTTTGATTGTTGGCGGAAAATGACTTCCGCCAAATTTTGGAGGAAGTCATTTTCCCCATCAACAAAAAAAATTTCGTTGACTGAATTTTCTTATGACATTCAAACACTAGAAACCCAAAAAAACATTTTTTTAAAGGTTATTTTCCGAGTTTTCAATCCCTACCAATTTGATTCACAAAATAATGAAATTGAGGAAGTACAGTATATAATAGTTTATGATTCTATGAGAAAGAATTACGTATTTTTAACTAGCTTCCCACGTAAATGAACATAAATATATTACTAAGTTATTTATTATATAATATTAATTATATTAACTTTTAATGGCGATTAAAATTATTATTTATATTAAAATTAAACTATAAATTAAAATTGATAATACATTTATTATAATAAAAATAAATACATAAGTTAATAAATATAATAATTCTTAATTAAAAATTGAGGGGGGGGGGGGG
>NC_044916.1:3201497-3343316 GCF_003576645.1 Ipomoea triloba
GGGGGGGGGGGGGGGGGTTGGGGCTGGAGTTGTGAACCTGGTCCTGTCAAGATTTTTATTATTTGATTTGGTCCGGTCCAGTTCATAGTTAATTTGACATTGATAAATAAAATCCGGAGTAACTATAAACTAAAGAAATTGAAGAAAAAATATTTTTAAAAAATTTGGATTTAAATTGGGTCAAAGATCTTGTGGTCTAGTGCACTCGGTTTACACTCTCACATGGAAGGGAGTGGGTTCGAGCCTTAGTGTATAACATTGACTACATTGTGTAATAGAGTCAGGTTTTTGAATGCAAAGAATCGACCTCCTAGTCACTACCTAGTCACTACCCATCTGAGCACAAAGAGAGCTCGATCTCATGACCTCCTAGTCACTACCCATCTGAGCACAAAGAGAATCTTAATCCAATTCATATTTTAATGGATCATTCATAAATAAAATAATTATAAACACTAAAGAAATTGAAGGGAAAAAAAAAAAAACTTAAATGCTTTTTTATCTTTCGGGCTATTGGTTGGGCTAGATCAAAATTTTTATTGTTTGGCTCAATTTGACTTAAGCCACATTTTTTAATTAATTGGATTCGTCCAATTCAATTTAAATAATAACCATATAAATGACGTGATAACCCGCCAATTTGATACCTCCTAGAGAGCGGAAGAGAGAGCTAATTAGGATAAACATGTGATAGAAATTAAAAAAAAAATTCTGAATAAAATAAAAAAAATCGTCAAAATAGGTCAATTTTTCTTTATAATTAGAATATAATGAGTATTTTTTGTTTACTTCCTTTTATGGTAATAGCCAAATATTTAAAAATTTGAAAACAAGTTTTGAAAGTCATCCATTTTCAAACGGACACTTGCCACCTTAATAATACATTGAACCAAAGCTTTCCTCCCCAAATGAGCAAAGCGTGGATTTTTTTTATTGTTTGTTTCAATTATTAAATTTCAATCATACGTATTACAGTGGATTAACATCTAACAAACACAATTATATTAAACTTAGAAATACAAAAAACTAATATTATCTCAATAATCCAAAAACGAGTTGTTATACCATAGACCAGGGTGCACCTTGTAATGTGGACCATGGTCCTAAATTGTGTACTTTTAAGTTTTAATATTAGAATTATGAACTTTCAGAATATAAATTGTGTTTTTAAGTCAAAACATAAAAATTGTGTATGTTAACATTGTGCGTTCATAGTATATATAAATTGTGAATTTTTTGAAAGGTAAATTGTGAACATTTAATATGTAAATTGTAGACATTCACATTATATATGCGTTCGTAGTATACAAATTGTGAATTTTTAAATAAATTATGAACATTCAAGATCCAGAACTCGAATCCACTTTGCAAGGTAGCTAGATCCGGGTCCACACGATAATTTTCCTCCAAAAACACTGTCCCTGTGAAAAAAAAAAAATTAAACTCCAACTTTTAATTTACGAAAAAATCTATAGTTATTAGTTTAAACAACTACATCAATTAAATTTGGAATCTTATAATTATCAAGTTAATTGTCCAATCAATTCAACCAGGTTGCTATAATATTGAATTCCCACTGATATTGGTGAGAGTAGATATGGGAGCTTTGACATTTTATCAGCAAGCTAGTAAATGGCTAATGAAGTTTATATATTTGGAAATAGCATTATTATTGAGTTTAAATAATTCATTCATAAAACAGACTAGCTACTATACATCACAGATGAAGATTGTAACTAAAATGTTTAATTATTCGTTAATCAATTAATTAACAAGTGATTTAGGTGAGACTACAGCATCAATATAGCCATGCTTAGTCACTGTTTAATCGTCATTGACACTACTCGTACGTTTTTGCAGCAAATCATATATATTCAAATCAAACTTCCATCAACTCTCTTACCCAAAACCATAAGGTGACAATAAGTTTTTGATCATCTTCACAAAGAAACTATTGATCCATTCAATCTCTAAATAACAAGGATAGATCATCAATCACGATCTAAATATCTAGCCTAATTGTGTACGTAAATAATGCTTGATTAAATGTTAGCTTGTGTTGAGAAAACGAGATGATGAAAATGTTAGGCTACAACTTGGAGAGTCGAGTCTAGCATTCTTTTATCAAAACATGGCGCTACTATTACATAAGTAGTATAAGAAAATAAAGTTGAACATTCGTTAATAGCTATAGTTTTTGGAGTAATGGAAAGTGCTTGACGTAAGAGGGAAATTGTTGGGTTGTGCTAACTGCTACATAAGTACCTGCTGGATAGTGGCTTGGAGAGCTGAATCTGATATCCTACCATCGAAACGAAAGTTGTGCTAATTAAAATTATTGGGCAACACTAACTGCTATGAATGTACTGCAGACCGACAACTTGGGGGTCGAGTCTAGCATTTTTCCATCAAAATGAAAGTTATGATTGGGGATTGTTGGATGGCGTTAATTGCTACACAAGTATAAGGAAATAACGCTTGATTCAGACTGAAGAAACCAAGAACAGAGATAGAAATGGTATAGCTTAAAGAAGAACACAAGATGGACACATCCTGCCATCGAAACAAAAGTTGTGCTGGGCAATACTAATTGCTGTGCAAGTACTGCAGAGTCGCAGCTTGGAGAGCCGAGTCCAGTATCTTGTCATCGAAATGAAAGTTGTGATGGGGATTGTTGGGCGGTGATAACTGCTACACAAGTATAAGAAAATAATGCTTGATGCGGACCAAAGAAATCAAGAACAGAGCTAGATAGAAATGGTATAGCTTAAAGAACACCATTTGTTACCTAGTTCAATTGTGTAAAATACAAGATTTACGTAATTCAATAGTGTACCTGCTACGTTCACAGGATCAAAACAATAGATAATCCTACATTCAAAATTACAATCATCATCTTTATATAACCCTAACTTACCTTACATTTATAAAATTACTCCCTCCCCATCCAACAAACCCCCGAGAGACAGATGTTGTCGCTCCAGCACCCTAACTTGTATGCTTATGTTCACACGACAACCAAATAAATCACAAAGTTGTTAGCTAATATGTGTAATAGGTGAGAAAACGATTGTTTAAAACTTTATATATAGATATTCAATTTTTTTTTTATGGATGAGAAAGTAGGAGACAATATACATACATGGATGTTGAAAGCTATACTACTCACGTACTCGCATGAACTGTGCATGTTGATCACTCTTAAGGAATAATAATTTATAATTTAAAACAAGTCTAACTAATAATTTAAGTGGTTGCAAACTTCTTCATAAATCAAAAGAAATTTTTTTTTTCTTTTTAATTTCTTAAAACCTCCTCTATATATAAATAAGTGCACGTTATGTGTAGTTTGAAAGCAATTTTTATACAGAAAAAATTAGAGTGTGGGATCATTAAATTACAAGGTTGATAAGCTTTTTAATCACCTCAAGAAGATGAGAATGAGGTTTTTTGCCTATCTTTCTTAATTCATAATTACTAAATTAAAAAATCACTTTCAAATTTATTTTAGAACGTAACGATTTAAGTTTGATGATGTGCAACTGATCAATTGCATCATATCATCCATTTGGACTTCATCTATAGGATGGAGTTGCTTTTAGCATAACATCTGAGTTGTTGGGATTACGACTTCAAGGGATGAAGTTACGTTAGAAAGTAATTCTTTGATGGCTATGCAATTAAGAAGATTTATTTGTCATTCCGTACTAATAACAACCATCTCTCTTATGGTTCCCATCTGTTTAACACCTCCAAGAGGCATCATGACTAGACTCAGCTCGATCTTTACTTACTTTTTTGTTGATACTCAATTTAAATTTATTTAATTTTTTTTTTGTTGTTTCTTCTTTTCCACTATGTGCAAGGAATGAATAACTTGAAAATTTGAATTTATTTATAAAAAATAAATAAAATAACGGAATTTAATTTTTTATAGAATAATAATCCCAACAAAAAATGGTAAGAGTGTGGTAGCAATAGAGGCTCATTAGGAGGTGAGAAAGAGCTTTTACCCTATACAATTCAATTTCTTTATAAAAATTTATATATATATATATATATATATATATATATATATATATATATTTATTTATTTATTTATTTATTTATTTATTTATTTATTAGTACAAACCCACCCCAAATCAATGTAGCACAAAGGCTCCTTACCAACTTTTTCATTTCTATTTTTCAACTAAAATGCGTATATTTGAGAATTAATTTCTCATTCCTATTACTCGTTTTGATCATACGATATATCAAATTCTTTGTCTTACTTCAAAGTACTCGATTTCATTTTGACCAGACTCAAATCGAAAGTAGAACACATATATTTGTAGAAATGAACTGTACAGAGAAATGAAGTTAACAATGAAATAGACTACTTGTAATATAATATAATGGCCATTGCTAATTAAGTTACATGATTATGATTTATAATTATAAATTATATCATTTATAAATATTTTATTGTCTTATATATATAATAAACTCAAATATTTTCACTGTGTATAATCCATATTATATATACATACACATACTCTTCCTTTGTAAACATAAACTCATCACTCAATCTCCTTCTCACCACATAGCTTAGAGAGAGAAAGCATGGTTGCTAAGAGAGATTTGAGTGTAAGAGTGGTGAAGAAGGAGGCGGTGACGGCGGCGCTGCCAATGCAACACCATTGGTTGCCGCAGTCCAACCTGGACTTGCTGCTGCCGCCGCTCAGCTTCGGCGTTTTTTTCTGTTACCAAAAGCCCAAATTCACGGTGGGTTCCGTTTCCGGCGTTCTCAAGGCGGCGCTGGCGGAGGCCTTGGTCTCCTACTATGCGCTCGCCGGCGAAGTGGTGCAGAACGCCGGCGGCGAGCCGGAGCTTCTCTGCAACAACCGCGGCGTGGATTTTGCAGAAGCGGTGGCGGATGTGGAGCTCAGTGAACTCAACCTTTACAACCCGGACGAGAGCGTGGAAGGGAAGCTCGTTCCCGGCAAGAAACACGGCGGCGTTCTTGCCGTCCAGGTAATTAGAATCATTTACTTAATGGGTAGCTAAAGTAGCAAGTGAGCTCTTTTTGTGGGGAAGAATTTGGAGAGAACTCGGATTCAAATCCCACAAGCAATGATTCTCTGTGGACCACCTCCTGTACCTCTTAGAGGGAATGCGAGTAGATCCGGACCATTAAACCTACTGAAAGAGATTGGATGAATTTACCAAAAAAGATAAAAAAAAAAAAAAAAAGGAATCATTTACTTATGCAGAATTGAGGAATGCATGTGGCACCTGCGTTTACAACAAATAACAAACGTTTTTTTTTTCTTTGAAAATGATAGCAAACGTTAATTGACAAAAATATTTATATGGTGTTGGAATATATGTTAGAGTTTGAGGTTTCCAATAGAGTTCTACCAGAAAAGGTCACCTTCTCGAGAGAAGACAACTACAAACTGTCTTTTTTTTGAAGAAGGCGACCATAGGGGACTAAAAATTCTCTTGACATGAATTTGTACCGAGTATAGTTTATTCCATGCCCATCCTCTCATAGTTGTTGCAGGTTTCTAGTCACAACAAAAAATATCAAAATACATAGAAATTCATAATTTTTTTTATATATAAAAAAAAAAAGAATCTTTTAAAAAAAATTGAAAAATGTATTGACAAGAAATTACAAGAATTGATTCTTCACTCACTCAACCACATTTCTTGGGCGAAACCCTAATTTTTTTTCTAAATCAAATATTGCAGAGTTAAAAATTAAGATTCATGTAATATTACTGATTCCAAAATACCCAAATTCCACAATTTTCACCGTATAGTACTACAAACCTAAGTGGTCCCAACTAAATAGTATAAGATAAAATTCTGTACAAAAACTAAATACTTCTAAAATAAGTAAATAAATGAAATAATATACATTCACACCATTTATATATTATCTTACATGTATTATTAGATAATATCAAACAATTAATTTATCAACCTTTTTTTCTTTTACAAATAGTTAATATAATAAACTTGTTTGGTAAAGGGTGTTTTGGCAATGTTAATAATACTAATTATCCACTCACTGACCATGCAATAACATGGGATGCTCTCAAGTAAGAGCCATCCCTCAATTAATATAGGCAATTGGGGAGAGCATTCCCCCTATAAAGGGGCCGGGAGTGTTGTTAAAAAAATGATTTTTTTTCTTTTTTCTTTTTTAAATTTTTTATATTATCATAAACATTATTTATTATTTATTATTTATTACAGAGTATTATTTATTATAATTTTATATAATCATTAATTATTATATAATTATTTATATTATAAAGTTTTAATCATCTATTTAGCTAGGTCTTTTAATTTTACATGTTAATTATTAATAGTAAATATTCTGTATAAAATTCTATCAAACAATTATCTACAAATAGCTAATACAATACACTAGTCAAAACCACTAATCTAACATAATCTACTAACCACTAATTGTTAAATACCCTACAATTTATGAACAGAAGATGAGTATTAGAACCAAAAATTTTAACCAAATTTAGACGAAATGATAAAAGTAAACTGTGTCTTATTATACATGATGGTTTAATTTTAATTACGTACCCAAAATGAGCACAAACTAAGTTGATGGAAAGAAGGTAATTAATAAGAAACATGTGAGCATGCAAGACATAAGAAACATGCATGCATGATAGAAAGGTGTTGGTTGGACAATTATTAGTATCTTTTTGAATTTGGTTGTATTAGTATTTTGCAATACCAAATAAGATTCGAATATAATAGTTTAGTGTTTGTAACGTAAAATAAATTAGTTACTATCATATTTGTCTCCACTTGACTAGTAAACAAAGTTGGATAGTACAACTTTGAATTACTCAATGTATGTAGTTTTCCAGGCACTAGCTAGCTAGGTCTCAAGAATATAATCCAAAGCAAGGCCGGGGCACGTACTAGATCTATTTGGGATTATATTCTAAACTGCAAGTAGAGTCAGAGTTCAGTGAAGTACGTAGTGGATGAACTTGTACAACCCGGACAAGAGCATCCACCAAATATATCATGGCGTCCTTGTCATCATCCAGGCCGGATAGAATAATTACTTGCAGAAACTGGACAGAGACGCATGTATCTGGCCTGCTATGCATCTGAAAAGACCCTCAACCGGAATAACCCCACCCAAGATGGCAAGAGATCTACACTTGTAGTAACAAGGTTACGAGTTCAGATCCTTACCTTTTTGGATTGAGTCGGTCAGCTATGGGTAACCTAAGTTCGTTTGTTTCTTTGTGGTCGTTTGATGGCTAGGGTTACAAGGCCTGATTTACCTACACCCAAAAGTGTTGTGGTGTTTCTCTTGTGATAAAAAAGCATTGTCAGAAAATAGTGAATCAACATTTAAAAAATAAAAATGTGTATTACACTTAAATCCCTAATTTCATTTATCTCGGATTTATTAATATATACACACAATTGACCCTATTTCTATAACTAATAACCAACTTCTTGACTACGGAGTACTTGTTTAGGTGTTCCACATAAGGAATTGAGAGCCGCACCCATGATTAGATACTAGTCACTAGGTAGGTGGAATAGGCGAGCCGCACCCATGATAATAAGGTTTGACAAGAGTTTAAGTACATAAAATAATGCATGCATACATCATATATACATACATAGATGTACAATATTGTATTATTTGACACTGTACTCTAGATAGGTAAAAGTATAGATAAAAAGTGAACTTTAAAATATCTAAATTACTAAATATACATGCACAATATAATATTTAAAAAAATACACTTCAAATAAAGTGGAATCATATCTTTTACAGATATAGGTATATTGTAGGATATATACCTCTGTATCACATCTTATGTTGTATGAACAAATTAACAGGTTACAGGACTGAAATGCGGAGGAGTGGTGGTGGGCTGTTCCTTTGACCACCGCGTGGCCGATGCCTATTCGGCCAACATGTTCCTCGTATCGTGGTCCGAGGTAGCTCAGGCCAAGCCGTTGTCTCAGCTCCCCTGTTTCCGGAGGTCTTTTCTCTTTCCTCGCCGTCCCGGCCACTACGATCTTTCCGTCGACGCCATGTATACGCTAATCTCATCCCTGCCGCCCCCGACAGCGGCGGCGGAGCCCGAAGCCCTGCAAACTGATGAACAAAGCGTGATAAGTCGCATATACTATATAGAGTCGGACGAAATCATTCGCATCCAATCACTAGCCAATTCCCAGAAAGGCAGCGCAAAACATCATCGGATTACAAAGCTGCAAGCATTCTCGGCCTTCCTATGGAAAACAATTGCCGCCGGAATGTGTAAAGATCACAACTTTAAGAATTTGAAACTGGGGGTTGTGGTTGACGGGAGGGCTAGATTGATCGACGGAGACGAAAAGAAGGCTGAACTGTTAAAGGGTTACTTCGGGAACGTTCTTTCGATCCCATTTGGCGACAGAAAGATGGAAGATTTGCAGGAAAAGCCGTTGAGTTGGGTGGCAAATGCGGTGCGGGAGTTCTTGGAGGAAGCCCTGACGAGGGAACATTTTCTTGGACTGATTGATTGGGTGGAAGCCCACCGTCCCAAACCAGCCTTAGCCAAAATCTACGCCGGCGGCAACGGGCCGGCGGTGGTGGTGTCATCAGGGCAGCAATTTCCGGTGAGAAAGATTGATTTTGGATGGGGAAAACCGGCGTTTGGATCGTACCATTTTCACTGGGGAGGAGAAGCCGGTTATGTTATGCCGATGCCGAATCCGAAAGGGAATGGAGATTGGATAGTTTATATGCATCTGCAAAAATGGGAGGTGGAGTTGATAGAGGCTCATGCATCGAATGTATTTAAGCCGGTGACCTCTGAATATCTTGGTTTGGTTTGATTTGATTTGTATCATATGCTAGCTGATTCTAGTTCTGATATCATCTGTGATGTCAATTCAAACTCCCATCCATCTGTAATTGACTGGAAAGGTTTGTTTATATGCACACCTATATATATAGCTTTGTCTGTCTAAATAACTTTTGTTACTTGTCATGCATTATTACGTACCAGCATACCAACTTTTATGCTTATATTAACAACCAATTCAATATATTATGCTAAAAATTAGGCTAAACTAAAGTAGTATACGTACCTCTATAGAATCAAAATATATAGTATATGATCGTACATTCAAAGTTACAATCATCATCTTTAATTTATATACCCCTAACTTATCTTACATTTATAAAATTACTCCTGCCTCACGCCCAACAAAACCCGGAGACAGGTGTTGTCGCTCCAGCACCCCAGCTTTTACATTTATAAAATTACTTACCTCTAATATTATATATGCATACTCGGAGCTAGTGTGGAGGCAGTGGGACAGTTATCACCTCTCCCCACCTCCACCCTTTTATATATATGTATGTATATATACAACGCATATATAGTGTTAAAGTGTATATAAAAGTTATATTTATGCTCAATTTGTTAATAGTTTGTGTAGCTTAGTTGGTTGTTTGTGTTGCATTGATGGTTGTTATGCCATGGACCCGGGTCCACCAGGTCCATGTTCACAATTTTAGTACTTTATATTCACAGTTTTTGAACTCTATGTTCAATATTTTTAAAATTTATATTCATAATTTTTGAACTCTATATTCACGTACAATTACAGAACTCTATGTTCACAATTTCAGAACTATATGTTCACAATTTTACAACTTTATATTCAATAGTATTGATAGGGAATATACCCCGAGTATACCGTCCTACGAATACTATATGTATGTTCTGTGCACTATACAAGTATTAGCCCTTTATAAGGGACTTGGGTCCTTCATGAAACGGACTTTTTCCTCTCCCGGCAAGAAACACGGCGACGTCCTTGCCGTCCAGGTTATTTATTAGAGTATTATTTATTATAATTTTATCTAATCATTAATTATTATATAATTTATAAATTATATTATTAAGTATACATCATACATGTTAATTATTAATACTTCCTTTGTCCCATTTTACCTGTCCTATTTACTATTCACTGGTCAAACCAACTCTTTCTTCATTGCTTATTTTCTTTAGTAATTTGTTATTATTTTTAAATTTAATTTTTTGTGTTTAATAGTACTTTTAATGTAGTTTCTAAATATATAAACTTTATATATTAATGATAAACTTAATATTATGAAAAATTGGATTAAAAATAAGTTCAGTCAAGCCTCGTTAAACGAACCAGACAACCAAAATGGGACGGAGGGAGTAGTAAATACTCTGCATAAAATTCTATCAAACAATTATCTACAAATAGCTAATACAATCCGCTAATCAAAATCACTAATCTAACATAATCTACTAATCACGTATTTTTGTTAATACCCTACAATTTATTATGAACAAAAAATGAGTATTAGAACCAAAAATTTTAACCAAATTTAGACAAAATGATAAAATTAAACGATGTGTCTTATTATACACGATGGTTTTAATTACGTGCCTAAAATGAGCACAGACTAAGTTGATGGAAAGAAGGTAATTAAAGACATAATAAGAAACATGTGGGCAAGACATAAGAAACATGCATGCATGATAGAAAGGTGTTGGACATATATTAGTATTTTTTGACTTTGGTTGTATTAGACTATTAGTATATGCATGCGTTTCTATTTAGCATTTAGCAATACCAAATAAGATTCGAATATAAAAGAAGGAATAAGGGCCAAATTGGTCACTGAACGTAACGCGAAAATGTAATCAGGCCACTCAACCAAAAAAACGTGTAATTAAGTCACTGAACAGCGCAATTCCATCCGGATTCACCTGCTAGCCAGTTTTAGATCTCTCTTTCCGGTTAAAAGCTGACATGGCTATCTTACGTGGCAATGTTTCATCTAATTCCTTTATTTATCTTTAATTCCTTCATTTTCCTTTTTGAGTTCCCTTCATTTTCCTTTAATTCCTTAATTTCTTCATCTAGTTCTTTCATTTTCCTTTAATTCCTTAATTTCTTCATCTAATTCTTTTATTTTCCTTTAATTCCTTTAATTCCTTCATTTTCGAGAGTTTCTTGTTTCTTACGTTGCGGAATCTGAAAGCCCTAACCTTTATGATTCGACCGAGTAGCTAGATCGAGCGGTGAGGAAGAATTGGGTTTGTGGGAGCGAAAGAATGGCCGCGGAATTAGGGCAAAAGAATGGCGGCGGCGCTGACATTTCTCCAAGCGGCGGAGGAGTCGTACATCTCGCTCAAGGAGCTGGTGGAGAAGTCCAGGTCCTCTGACCTCCCCGATTTCGACAAGAAATGTGGGATTCTCCAGTACCTCGTCAAGACTCAGCAGCGCATGCTTCGCCTCAATGTCATCGCCAAGTGGTTTCAACAGGTTAGTGTTACTCTCGTATCGATTGAAGCTCGTATTTTACAAATCTTCTGCGGTTTTTGTTGACTAGGAGTAGAGTCAAGAAAGAAAGATGCGTGTGAAACTAGTATATGGATTGATAAGGCAATTTTGGGATTTTTTGATTCTTTAATTCCATTCTGGTTTTCATTTGCTTCTTCTTTAGTCAAAGCAAAAGTAGGACTGGTTTTCATTTCCTTCTTCTTTTCCATTCTCTGTTTCTTTTCAAATCAACTTTTGATTTTTTTGATTGCAGTGAAAATGGAGAGAATTGAATACAAAATGGTTTGATAAGGAATATTGGTTGTGGAGAAGTAGGATATTGATTGAAAGGTGGAGTTCTTCGAAATCGATTTGGGAAATTTCTCAGGCTTCGTGGTTTTGCTTACACACTGGAATGATTGGACTAAAGAAAATAAATGAATTAAATAAAACATTGCCACGTAGGAGGAATTAAATGAAGCATTGCGACCTGGAAAGCCAGGTCAGCACTTAACCGGAAAGACCAGTCTGAAACCGGCTACCAGGTGAAATCGGATGGATTTGCGCTGTTCAGTGACTTAATTGCACGTTTTTTTGGTTGGGTGGCCTGATTGCATTTTCGCGTTACGTTCAGTGGCCAATTTGGCCCTTATTCCATAAAAGAATAACATGGTGTTTGGTTGGAACTTGGAAGGAATTACAATTCATTTCCCACTTAATTCCACATAATTCTGAAGGTAACTAAATTTTATCGTTTGGTTGGAGGGAATTACAATTCCACGGAATTGCAATTCCCTCATTTTCATGGAATTAGAATCCAATGGCCCTCCCGGGATTTTAATTCCGTGGATTTTAGGAAGAAAAAAGATAACATTGAGACAAATTTACCCCTCCTTTATTTTAACCTAAAATTGATGTATGACTTTCCCTTCAAAATTGTAGTGTGTATTATTCTTCGACTTCCATTTGTTTATGTTCCTTTTAATATTTAGGAAAAAGTGTCAAATAGGCCACTTAACTTGTCGCTTTTGTGCAATTGGGCCATTGAACTTAAAAAGTGTACAATTCAACCATCAAACAAGCAAAATTTGTGTAATTGGACCATTTTTACAAAAAATTTATGGTAAAATCCAATTATATTACTAACATATATGTATTAAGAGTGACATTTTCTTCTACCATACTAGTTGGGAGTCAATATTGAAATGTTTTTAACTCAAATTGAATTAAAATTTTTTTGTAAAAATGGTCCAATTGCACAAATTTTGCTTGTTTGATGGTTGAATTGCACACTTTTTAAGTTCAATGGCCCAATTGCACAAAAGCAATAAGTTCAGTGGCCTATTTGACACTTTTTCCTAATATTTATATGCAACAACTATTCAAAATTTGCATTCTTTATATGCATTGTTTATATACAACAACTTTCGTGTATGTTCGTTTGAATTCTTTATATGCATAACTCTTCAAAATTCATTACTAGTCAAATCAAATGCTTGTGTTTTTTTAGTTCAAGAGATACGGTAGATGTGTTCTTTTGAATTTAATATGTTATATTTTTTGGGGTTTGAATATGCAAATGGGTCCAATAATAATAATAATAATAATAATAATAATAATAATAATAATAATAATAACAACAACAACAACAACAAGAAGAACAACCACCATGGGCATTTTGGATTTTACACTACTTATTCCCTCTCAATTTCCATGTATACCAAACATTGGAATTGAAATTCACAGTAATTTTATTCCTGCAAACCAAACACTGAAATTTAAACTCCCACTTTATTCCCGCATTATTCTTTTCCCATGGAATTGCAATTCTTTTCCCACCTAATTCCTTGCCTCCAACCAATAGCCCCGTAAAAGATTAGTGTTTGTAATGTAAAATTAATTAGTTACTACTCTCCTTCTCATTTTATGTGTGTCGGTCGATTAACGGAGCTTGACTAAAGTACTTTTGAATTCAATTTTCATAACATTAAGTTTAATATTAGTCAGTGTTGCAAAAATCATACCTAAGCGCCGGCCGACCACCTAGTGTATCACCATAATCGGTGGTTTAGGCGACCGACCGCCTAGGCCGCTTAGGCGCTGACCGCCTAGTCGGCCGATTAGCTATTGTTTTTTTTTAATGGGTTATTTCACTCAAAACAACATCGTTTTGAGCAAAATAACCCTAAATTGTTCAAACTTAGATGTTTTTTAGGTTAATATTTAATATTTTAGTGTTAACTATTAAAGTATTAAATAGTTTATAATTATTAGTCTTTAAAATTTTAAAAATTAAAAAAATTTAAACAAATTTAAAAAAAAAAAAATTACACCGTCGCTTAGGCGTCGATTAATCTTTGCCTAGGCGCCCTCGAGCGCCTAACCATTTTTTCAACCATGATATTAGTATCTAATATTTATGTATTTATTTATAAACTACATGAAAAGTACTATAAAACACAAAAATTTAAATCTAAAAATAACTAAAAATTAATTAAAAATAAATAATAAAGAAAAAGTTAACTTAACCAATAAATAATAAATAAGATCAATAAAATATAATAAAAGGATTATCTATGTCTCCACTATTTTGGGAAGAAAACAAAATTCGATAGTACAACTTTTAATTACTCAATGTAGTTATCCAGGCTAGTACTAGCTAGGTCCCCATATAGGGTTTGTATGGTATGGCATGTATGGAAGAGCAAAAAAAGAATCCAAAGGGTTAAATCCAAATGGCACCCTCGTCATCAATGATAGAATAATTACTTGCAGAAAGGGTTAAATCCAAAAATAAAGTTATTGGTGTAACTTTACCGGTAAATTTGACTTATTTAGGGTGTGTTTGGTAGTCAGGAAAATGATTTCTGAAAATTATTTTTTGGGCTTTTGGTGTTTGGCCGTGCTTGAAAAATACAGTCAACAAAAAATAATTTTCGTTGACCAAGAAAAATGAGGTCACTTTGTCAGAAAATGACTTTTGAATTTTTTTCTGAAAGTCATTTTTCAGACTTGGCTTCAACAATTATTTTTCCAAAATGACCACATATGTTACTTTGTAAAAGAAATATTATTATTTGATATATTATTATTATTATTATTATTTTAAAAAAATAATTAAAATATAAAATTATACAATTTAACACATTTTCCAAAAAAGAACCGAACACACAAAGACAGTTTTTCAGTATGCAACCAAACACTGTAAATGAAACTGTTTTCCGGAAAATAACTCATTTTCCAGAAAACATTTTTCAAAAGTCATTTTTCTGCTTTCCAAACACACCCTTAACCAAAAATAACATGTTTAAGGGTTTAATTGTATTTTTTTTTTAAAGTTTAGATGCCTAATTGACTTTTGGTGTAAAGTTTAGGAGTTTATTTGACCATTTTCTCTATATACTTTCAACTTTTGTGGGCGTTTGATATATATGAATTGCAACTCCATTCCGTTTCAATTTCACAACAATCAAAATTTCATTGTTTGGTTAGAGGGAATTGCAATTCCATCCAACCAAACGTCCGTTAAAAAAATGTGTGTTAGACTTGTGAGTTGCTTGAACTAAGCATTAAGAGGTTTGAATTCGGGCACTATTCAAACTAGCTACTTGAGCCTTAGTGGAGGCAACTGTTGACTCTTTGTGCTTCAGTAGGTTGAGAGAATAGCTATGAACAGATACTACATTGTAAGAGAGGCAGTAGTACTCAAAAAAATTTTAGAAAAAAAAAAAAAAAAAACTAGCTACCTGAGCACGAACTCAACTAGACAATATCTAAATTAAATTGAATAGAGTTGGAGTAGCTCACAGCACATGAAAGGCATTCATTTTTGCACTAAACCCTCTCTTTTTTTAGTACTACTGACTCTGTTATAATGCAGTATCTGTTCATAACTACTTTCTCAACATACTGAAGTACTACTGAGACTCGGACCCACCCCTTCCATATGAGAGTGAAACCGGGTGTCATTAGACCACAAGGTCTTGACTACTAAACCCTCTCTATCCTCCATAATCTCTTTATTCCAACTCATCAACATGTGCGCTGTGGAATCCGGACGCGGTGCGGCGGAGGGAGGCGTTGCAGTGGTTGCGGCGGTGTTGCAGTGGCGGAGGATGTCGGTGGGTGTGCGACGGCTGTGGAGGTGTGCGACGGCAATGGAGGTGTGCTTCGCGTTGCAATGGCCAATGGCGTTTGGAGTTGGATTTTTCAGAAGAAGAAGAAGAAATAAAATTATGGTCTAAAATAAAGGATTCCCGCCGCTTTATTAAAAACCCTACGACGTTAGTTTTTTTATAATAACCGA
This sequence comes from Ipomoea triloba, assembly GCF_003576645.1. Classification (NCBI taxonomy): domain Eukaryota; kingdom Viridiplantae; phylum Streptophyta; class Magnoliopsida; order Solanales; family Convolvulaceae; genus Ipomoea; species Ipomoea triloba. Next base: position 3,217,156 of record NC_044916.1, read on the forward strand.
CGTCGTAGGTTAAAAATATTTTAATTCGACATGATACGATGTAGGCTAAACTCCTAGCCGACGTCGTATCGCGTCGTCGAATTAAATAAGATCAATACGACTTAAATAATAACCGACGTCGCATATGAAAATTATAATTAAAAAAAAAACAAAAAATCACTACGACGTCGATTATATTAATAATTGACGTCGTATATACACCGCATTTTTTTTAATTTTATTTCATATTTTTAACGATAGTTATTCATTAATAACCGACGTTAAAGAGCTTTTATTTTAGGGTCACACTTGTGTGAAATCGTCTCACGGATCCTTATTAGTGAGACGGGTCGGGTCGGGTCAAAGCACCATGCAAATGTCATACTTTTATGTGCAAATGTCATACTTGTATGCTCAAATATAACACTAACCAAGAATACAATTTTTGTTACTTATAAGAGAAAAAGTAATACATTTTTCATAATAAATAATGTTGACAAGTGCCCCTTACTTATAAGGGCAAATATAATACTTTTGAGAAAAAATGTAATACTTTTAAATCGAAATGTAAAAGTATTGTATTTTCCTTTAAAAGTATTACATTTACCCTTATAAGTAACAAAAATTTTATTCCTGATTAGTATTACATTTGAGTATATAAGTATAACATTTGTGCATATAAGTGTTACATTTGCATCTTGAACGTTTTTGCCTTTATTTTATTTATTTATTTAATGAACCTTTAACGTCGATTAGTGATTTAACCGACATTAAATAACCCACGTTATATGTAATTCCTGTAGTAGTGTACATAACTAGTTCAAGCAAGGTTTCAAGAAGCCGTAGCGTTTAGCGCTTAGTAGTATGGCTTCAACTTAAACGTCTAGTGCCTCTCGTATATCAACCACACCAGGATTAGGAAGGGCCTACAATAAAAATAATTATTGGATAATATTTCTTCCCAATACATATGATAAATATTTGCTCGAGTTAAATGATATCCTATCATCTTCTATTTCCACAATTCCACGTTTCTATATATCGTGGCCAGCAACAACCGCGGGCTGGAATTCGCCGAACCGTTTGCGGATATATGATATTATGATTCCATATATATTCAGTTACATAGGCATAGGCATAGGCATATTTAATTGGTTATATCAGTAATGGTGATGTGTGGTGAGCAGAAATGCATAGTACCCTGAGCCAACCAGACTATGTTAGGTACACATGGTTACTAGGCCCATGACTTCATTTCTACATATTGCACTTTGTCCTGTCTCCCAAGTAGATTCACGACTCTCGTTTTGACAGCGACATAATAAATGGAGAAAATTTTCATAGAATATATAGGAACGGGAAAGAGAATCATGTGTAATTTTCCGTCGGTGACCGAGATGGAAACGGAAATACCCGTGCCTGCACATTTAGCCCGAGGGGTTGACCGGAGACGAGGAATCTCCATCCTTACTTAATTTCTCGCGACAACGGGAATGGAATGGAGATTTTTTCAATTCTCGGTCAAACACGGGAACAGGCACGGCGAGTATACTCTTCGTCCCGTCCCGTCGTCTAGTTGCCATCCCTATTGATTTGTGGTAGATGATTATGTAATTAATCTAATGTATACCAATGATATATGTTTTTTTTAATGTATTTTTAATTTTAATTTTTATTGCACTTTTTTAATGCATTCTACTTAAAGATGAAGATGTGGTTTTGGGGAGAGATCTGATGGGTTCTGGTGGTTTTAGGTGAGAGAGATGTAAAGTTTGATTTGATGAAGACGAAGAGACTATGAGAGGGAGTGATGTAAAAGAGATGAGATGTGAAAGGAAAATAATATTTGGACTCCCAAGTTACACTCCCCACTTTTATCGTAAATTATACTATGGACCGAGACATCAAAACGACGTCGTTTTGATTAATGAAAACAACAGTATCCATTCTACGCAACTGCAATTTCCTTTCAACACAACTGCTTCAACACAATTGCAGTATCAGTTCAACACAACTATAGTTCCAAACGGATGAAACGATATCTATTCCACGTAACTACAATTCCCTTTCAACACAACTACAGTATCAATTCAACACAACTGTAGTATCAGTTCAACACAACTGCAGTATCAGCCATGACCATGGTCCACGGTATAACAACTGCACTCTTATTCCCTCACACAAAACTTTGATATTGACACTTTTCTTGTGGGTGGGACTTTTATTCCCTCACACAAAAATTTGATGTTGACACTTTTCTTGGGACCCACAAGATGAAGATAACATATCATATCTTGTCACGTCATATTAAAGGTGAGCGAGTAGAAAATGAGAGTCCATGTAGTAGAATTCTATGTGAAAATAAAGGAGAGAGAGTTCACATAGCTCAAAGCTCCTCGTTAATTGAAATTTTGAATTTATTTATTTATCAAGACTACAATTTCCGTGATCGTTTTAAATGCAACAGTGTCGCGGAAAGTGTATTTTATTTTATTTTTTGTTCGGTAAATTTCACAATCATTCTAAGTGGAACGGTAGCGGAAACTATTTATGTTTCTTTCTTCTTTTTTTTTTTCAAACTTTGACTGTTTTACTTATAAATGGTCGCAGATTCTTGTTCAAACATTTATAATTTTGTCACTGCGTATTTTTTATAACAATCTCCTACCCTTCTTTTAAAAAGAGTAGCGAGAAGTTAGCCTCTGATCTTATGTTCTTTTTTGTACTAGTGACGTTCACACATCCAGACAACCACACATTTGTTGAGATAAAGTAAGAAGACCATATTGGCCACAAGAGAGTTCCCTATAAATAGGCCGAATTATAATTGATAGTTTTGTCAGAATCGGGTTCAACATAAATCGGGTATAGAGGTATAGAACGAGAGGCAGAAAATACGGAGTAATTGTATTATTGTTCGAGACACGAGGCCCAAAGAGTGCATACAAAAGCCCGAGAAACTGACCCGAAATGGCGGCCCAAAATATAAATAGATAATACAAGCTATAGCCCAAGGAATAGACTAAGAACAATATCGACTCAAACACTGGCCGATGTATGGGTTGAATGTTAAGAACCATACCACTGGACCAGAGGGATTAAGTGATCCAAGGGATGATCCTTAAGGGAATGAAAGGGTCTATCTATAGTGTAGGAGTCCCTATCGATCTTCACACAATTAAATAGAGCATCTTGCCTTTTAGCACATGAAATCTAAGTAGCTTGTGGTTGGTGCTTGTGTTGTTATGTTGGAAGTCTTGGGTTTAAACCCTTATTGGTAGCACAATGATTATTGTGTTGACAACATTAAGTATATTAAAAATGTATCTAGGAAAATACATTATAAATGTATTTTTTATTATGATCCACGCAACACTGTGTGAACCACGGTTCATACAATAATTTACTTTGGTAGCATTTCCTTTGTTTATTTTGCTCTATGCATCATTCTTTCATTATTGGAAATAAAATTAGATATCCCACTTGAGCGAATACTTTCCCAATAAAATTAAAATGAGCTGCCAAGGTCACATGTCTTCATTAATAATAGGGTCCATGCCCTCATCAATAACAAAGCTAGCTTAAATAGTTAATAAGACAGAGGCTCTTTTTGGACCAATATATGTCATCAACTAATAATAAAAACAAATACAATTAATATCAATTACAAATCATATTAAATTTTTGTACTAACAATATCTTTTTATTATGTATATTTTTAATATATTTTATTTATTATTTAATAATAAACTTCTATATATTAGTATTTTTAAATAATTTTCAAAATTTTCAAAAAATGTAATAAATTTTAATTTTAATTAAATTATGAAAAAAATATATATATAATGACGATGGTAAATTATTAATATAGTTAGATATATTATTATATAATACTCAATTTCAAACATTGTCGCAAAAGTGTACATTAACTGAACATTGGTTATTTCTCTATTGTCAAACCAAACGTTCAAACATAGTCGCAAAAGTGTCATTAAGATTGATTTATAAAAAGATTAGAATTTTTAGTGCATTTTAACTGAACATGCATCTATGTAATCTCATATATAGTGTGGTACCTCTCCCGAAAATTTTTACTCTAAAATTAAAGTCCCTATGGTATACTCAACCAATCGGGGATGATTGAATACACCACTTTTGCGGTCATTTTAATTTTATAAAAGTTATTTTATTTTTATTATTATTCAGATTATTTTATAACTTTTCAACTTTCAACTACTTTTCAGCTATGTTTGACAAACATAGCCTATATATATAATCCATAATACACTCTTTATTTTTGCACAGTACTCAACTCGAGCATCACATATATACTATGAAAAACATGAGTACTAAAAAGGAGTTGAGTGTAAGAGTGAAGAAGAAGGAGGTGGTGGAGGCGGCGGCGCCGCCAATCCCACAGCATTGGGTGCCGCAGTCGAACCTAGACTTGCTACTGCCGCCGGTCACATTCGGGGTGTTCTTTTGTTACCAAAAAACACCAAAATTAACGTTTGGTGCCATTTGTAGCGATCTGAAGGCGGCGTTGGCGGAGACCTTGGTCTCCTACTATGCCCTCGCCGGCGAAGTGGTGATGAAAAACGCAGGCGGAGAGGCTGAAATTGTGTGTAACAACCGCGGGGTGGAGTTCGCGGAAGCGTTGGCGGACGTAGAGCTGAGTGAAGTGAACTTGTACAACCCGGACGAGAGCATCGAAAAGAAGCTTGTTCCCAACGTGAAGCATGGCGGCGTACTTGCCATCCAGGTTAATACGGCTAACGGCTGCATATATATCATATTATGATTCCATATATTTACATAGGCATCCAAATACAAATATTTAATTTGTCAATACAATAATATGATTGTTGATCTGTCTCTTATATATATGTATATATATATATATATATATATATATACATATATGATGGTTCAGATCTGGTTAAAGCTTCCTTGACTTTGTAGAGAAAATCTTATAAAGAATATTGGTTGGGGTTTAGAACTTAATAAAAAACTGACGCATAAGAAAAACAATGCACCATACGGAGGGAAACAACGCACCTTAAAGAAGGAAAATCACGCACCTTAAACTTTAGGTTCATTCACTTAACTCCTTAAGTTTCAACACTAAGTCACTTACCCACTTTAAGCATTCAAATCACGCGCCATAAGCACACAAACCACGCACCTGAAGAAGAAAAAAAAACGCACCTTAAGCTTCATGTTGACTCACCTTAAGCACAAAAAGCACGCACCTTAAGAAAACCAATCACACACCTTAAGTTTCAAGAACTACTCACCTTAAACTAACACAACCCACTCATTTTAAGTACAAAAATCACGCACCTTAAATTTGATCTAAATGCAAAAATTACCAAATTGACACCGCGTTTTTTTTTTTTGGTAATCCTGGACATTGATTTAAGCAAGATCCATGGCTCAAATTTAACCGCACTAGAACTATATATATATATATATATATATATATATATATATATATATATATATATANAACTAATAATAAAAACAAATACAATTAATATCAATTACAAATCATATTAAATTTTTGTACTAACAATATCTTTTTATTATGTATATTTTTAATATATTTTATTTATTATTTAATAATAAACTTCTATATATTAGTATTTTTAAATAATTTTCAAAATTTTCAAAAAATGTAATAAATTTTAATTTTAATTAAATTATGAAAAAAATATATATATAATGACGATGGTAAATTATTAATATAGTTAGATATATTATTATATAATACTCAATTTCAAACATTGTCGCAAAAGTGTACATTAACTGAACATTGGTTATTTCTCTATTGTCAAACCAAACGTTCAAACATAGTCGCAAAAGTGTCATTAAGATTGATTTATAAAAAGATTAGAATTTTTAGTGCATTTTAACTGAACATGCATCTATGTAATCTCATATATAGTGTGGTACCTCTCCCGAAAATTTTTACTCTAAAATTAAAGTCCCTATGGTATACTCAACCAATCGGGGATGATTGAATACACCACTTTTGCGGTCATTTTAATTTTATAAAAGTTATTTTATTTTTATTATTATTCAGATTATTTTATAACTTTTCAACTTTCAACTACTTTTCAGCTATGTTTGACAAACATAGCCTATATATATAATCCATAATACACTCTTTATTTTTGCACAGTACTCAACTCGAGCATCACATATATACTATGAAAAACATGAGTACTAAAAAGGAGTTGAGTGTAAGAGTGAAGAAGAAGGAGGTGGTGGAGGCGGCGGCGCCGCCAATCCCACAGCATTGGGTGCCGCAGTCGAACCTAGACTTGCTACTGCCGCCGGTCACATTCGGGGTGTTCTTTTGTTACCAAAAAACACCAAAATTAACGTTTGGTGCCATTTGTAGCGATCTGAAGGCGGCGTTGGCGGAGACCTTGGTCTCCTACTATGCCCTCGCCGGCGAAGTGGTGATGAAAAACGCAGGCGGAGAGGCTGAAATTGTGTGTAACAACCGCGGGGTGGAGTTCGCGGAAGCGTTGGCGGACGTAGAGCTGAGTGAAGTGAACTTGTACAACCCGGACGAGAGCATCGAAAAGAAGCTTGTTCCCAACGTGAAGCATGGCGGCGTACTTGCCATCCAGGTTAATACGGCTAACGGCTGCATATATATCATATTATGATTCCATATATTTACATAGGCATCCAAATACAAATATTTAATTTGTCAATACAATAATATGATTGTTGATCTGTCTCTTATATATATGTATATATATATATATATATATATATATACATATATGATGGTTCAGATCTGGTTAAAGCTTCCTTGACTTTGTAGAGAAAATCTTATAAAGAATATTGGTTGGGGTTTAGAACTTAATAAAAAACTGACGCATAAGAAAAACAATGCACCATACGGAGGGAAACAACGCACCTTAAAGAAGGAAAATCACGCACCTTAAACTTTAGGTTCATTCACTTAACTCCTTAAGTTTCAACACTAAGTCACTTACCCACTTTAAGCATTCAAATCACGCGCCATAAGCACACAAACCACGCACCTGAAGAAGAAAAAAAAACGCACCTTAAGCTTCATGTTGACTCACCTTAAGCACAAAAAGCACGCACCTTAAGAAAACCAATCACACACCTTAAGTTTCAAGAACTACTCACCTTAAACTAACACAACCCACTCATTTTAAGTACAAAAATCACGCACCTTAAATTTGATCTAAATGCAAAAATTACCAAATTGACACCGCGTTTTTTTTTTTTGGTAATCCTGGACATTGATTTAAGCAAGATCCATGGCTCAAATTTAACCGCACTAGAACTAATATATATATATATATATATATATATATATATATATATATATATATATAGTTATATATATATATATAGTTATAATCAGGTATGATTGTGCCTTTTCGTGCTGTCGGTGCGATTTACATAGTGTTAAGAAATAAATAGGAATATGACATGTACTTGCATGCAAAAGTGGAACCATAGGAATATTCTATGATACCTCTGAATCTCATCTTCTCTTATATTGTGTGAACAAATTAACAGGTTACACAACTGAAATGCGGAGGAGTAGTGGTGGGCTGTTCCTTTGACCACCGCGTGGCAGATGCCTATTCGGCCAACATGTTCCTCGTATCGTGGTCCGAGGTAGCTCAAGCCAAACCGCTGTCTCAGCTCCCCTGTTTCCGGAGGTCCTTTCTCTTTCCTCGCCGTCACGGCCACTACGATCTTTCCGTCGACGCCATGTATACACTAATCTCATCCCTGCCGCCGCCGCTGCCGGCGGCGGAGCCTAAACCCCTGCAAACTGATGAACAAAGCGTGATAAGTCGCATATACTATATAGAGTCGGACGAAATCATTCGCATCCAATCACTAGCCAATTCCCAGAAAGGCAGCGCAAAACATCATCGGATTACAAAGCTGCAAGCATTCTCGGCCTTCCTATGGAAAACAATTGCCGCCGGAATGTGTAAAGATAACAGCTTCAAGAATTTCAGATTGGGGGTTGTGGTTGACGGGAGGACCAGATTGAGCGGCGGAGATGAAAAACAGGCTGAACAGTTAAAGGGTTACTTCGGGAACGTTCTTTCGATTCCATTTGGCGACAGAAAGATCGAAGATTTGCAGGAAAAGCCATTGAGTTGGGTGGCAAATGCAGTGCGGGAGTTCTTGGAGGAAGCCCTGACGAGGGAACATTTTCTTGGACTGATTGATTGGGTTGAATCCCACCGTCCCGAACCAGCCTTAGCCAAAATCTACGCCAGCGGCGACGGGCCGGCGGCGGTGGTTTCATCAGGGCAGCAGTTTCCGGTGAGAAAGATTGATTTTGGATGGGGGAAACCGATATTTGGATCGTACCATTTTCACTGGGGAGGAGAAGCGGGTTATGTTATGCCGATGCCGAGCCCGAAAGGGAATGGAGATTGGATAGTTTATATGCATCTGCAAAAATGGCAGGTGGAGTTGATAGAGGCTCATGCATCGCATGTATTTAAGCCGATGACTTCTGAATACCTTGATTTCAATTGATTTGTATCATATTTTGGGTTCATTACTCCATATAATTTCTGTTTCTAGATCATATGGGCATCAAGTTTTGTTTATATGCATCTCCAATTGTGAAATGTGAATGAATTAAACAAGTTATTTTTTATTAACTATCTTGTGTCACTGTCATTTTTCATAGGGAAGATTCCAAATCTATCTCATTAGAAATCGAAAGTGTAATGTGTATTATGAAAGTGTTACCTGCACCGCTTGCTCTCTTACCACATCTTTCACTCACTCACTTGAGTCAGGCCCAATCACTTTTTTGGGCAAATAATTATGCCGTGGACCCAGGTCCATACGCCGTTTCACTATTTTTTTAAAAAAAAAAAATTACTAAACATATAGTCCTGAAATGTGTGAATGTGAAGGTTTCAAATTGTGAATATGGAGTATAGAATTTGTGAATGTAGAATTATGAATGTGTGAATCTGTAGTAGAGTTAACAGAGTTCTAGCAGCCTTGAAATGTGTGAATGTGGAGATTTCAAATTGTGAATATGGAATATAGAATTTATAAATGTAGAGTTATGAATGTGCAAATCTGTAGTAAGTTAACAGAGTTCTAGCAACTTGTAGCCGTGTAATGTGTGAATGTGGAGTTCCCAAGTTGTGAACATGGAATATAGGACCAGTGAATATAGAGTTTTGAATGTGTGAATGCATAACAGTGGTAATATAGTTACTAAACATATAGCCATGTAATATGTGAATGTGAAGTTTTCAAATTGTGAATATGGAGTATAGGGTCTGTGAGTGTAGAATTTGTATTCTGTTGCGATGAGGAGCCTTTAACGCCGTTATTTTTTTTTTAAATGATAATAAAATTGTGAAACGGTGTCGTATTGGACCCAGGTCCACGGCATAACAACTACTCTTTTTGTTTGGAAAATCATTTTTATGGTCTCTCTTGCTATTACCCACAGGGAGCACAACAACAAGATACATACATATTATAAAAAAAGAAACAGGTGAAGCGTAGCAATTCATACTACCAAAAAAGTGTCGCTAAACAACAGGGACCACAAAGAGGTAAAATAGCTTAAGTTGAGCAAAACTAATCGACTCAAACCAAGAAGTCCAATATGTTGCTCCCACGAGGAGACAACTAGGCGAGCTTTGCCCCATTGTTGGCTCTATAATTGTGAATATGGACTCGGGGTCTACAATTTAAAATGTGAACATTCAGTATATAAATTATAAACATTTAGTATATAAAACTGTTAACATTTAATATGTAAATTGTGAACATTTAGTATATAATTGTAAATATTCAGTATGTAAATTATGAACATTCAGTATATGAAAATTGTGAACATTCAATATGTAAATTGTGAACATTTATAGTACATCAAAATTGTGTATTTTTTTAAATCCAGGTCCACAGAATAATTTGCCACGCATTGTCAAACAAGGACGGAGCAAAGTGTGGTAGAGTGTAACATGTGTCATTTGTTAATTATATATATACATACATATAGATTTAAAAGAATTAGTTAATAAACTTGTGGTTTAGTGGCACGAAGTGATTTTTTCAAATGGGATGTTATGCGTTTGAACTTCAGTGGTCTTTTTTATTTAAAAGGTAGGGTGGTCTCAAGTCAAAATTAGGTGAGTCGTAAATCTCTATTTGTGATCCCGGCCCATTATCACCCCGGATAAAGTAAGAAGACCATCTTGGCCACAAGAGAGTTTCATATAAATACGTCGAATTATAACAAAGCCTAAACTCTTAATAAGACAAAGACTCTTTTTGGATCAATATATGTGAAATAATGTAATGCAGAAATATATTGAATATATACCGAATTCAGTAAGAGTATCAGTAAGAGTACGTAGTTACTACAGATGATATTCTGAACACAGTATAATGAAATAAACAAATCATAGAATAAAACATAGTTGGAATTTGATAACGCAGTTTGGAGAATACCCCCTGATCTGTCGGGTCACGCCCAAAACTTTTCACTCAAGATCAACTCACGGTTTTTACAATTACAAGATCCAATGAATTACAAAACTAGATTTACCACTCATTTGAACACTAACCTTGTAAAGCAACTCTCTGAAAAAGTTTACAAATACTGTTTGAGCTAATTCTACCCATTATATAAATCCTAACCAACCTGAATTTTAACACAACTTGTACTGATAGATAGTACTCCAGTTTGTCCCTTGTGTTGAAGTTTCTTCCCAGCTTCTTGTGAATAATATGTCTAAATTTTTCCCTTGAAACTTCAATTTCCTTCCTTACAATTCCCAATATTTATAGTAGTTAGGACACCACTACAATTTTAGCCATGCAAGTTGATGGTTTTGTGACCCCGGGGTGGTCACTCGGCGGGCCAACACAACCGATTGAATCAACACAATGTAAAAATAAACAAATAAAAACAAGAGTAAGACACAGTATTTTGACGTGGAAACCGAAAGGTAAAAACCACGGGCCTTTTTGGGCGGTGCCAAGCCGAAATTTCACTATTTTTGTAGGGTATTTGTACATGTCTATTTTGCTTCTCTCTTTTCTCACGTTGGAACTCTCTCCCCTTTCTCCTGCTCTACACTTCATCTTTATAGTACCAGAATGGGTGTTGGCCGTTGGATCAGAAGGGGTTTTAAATGAGCTTTAATGGGATTTTTATGAGTAATAGTTTGTAGGTTACAACAGGACTAATGAGAAATAAATTGAATAACTAGTGGTTAATAATAGGGTAATTATTAGGGGGTTATGGAAGGATGTTAAGGAATCGAATGGTCACGTATCGAGTGCTGACTGCCGAGTCCGAGAGTCATGCCCGACTGCTTGCTAAGTAATATTGACCGGGTGCCTATGCTAGGTATCTATCACAAGTCATTCACTACATGCACTTTCCATGTAGTGTTACATGGAGTTGAAGGAATTAATCTTAGCCGCATCTTGTTGAGATATTTTCACATCTTCCATAAGCACATCACAAATTAATTCTTTGCTCCACAAAAATAGTTTCTATGGTCATTTACGGTCACTTTTTTGATCCCACAAAATTAGACTTCAATATTTACACACATTTGACGTATCTTTACAAATGGACCAACATAACAATTGACTATAATATGCCAACAAAAAAAACAAAATTGTTATGGAACAAAATAAATAAATTGACTATAATATGCCAACAAAAAACAAAATTGTTATGGAACAAAATAAATAAAGTAGATGTCCAAGATGAAGTTTGAAACCCCAAGAAAAGAAAACAAGGGCCTTACCAAATGAGCTATGGGCACATTCACACACAGTATATAATGAACATAAATGTTCAATACAAACAATTTCCAAGTTTCAAGAAGAGGCTGACTCATGATGGTGGGAATCAAACACGTGCCTACTAGTAATGTTGGATGCTATAAGCAAGTGACAAGCCAATCTGCCTGACATGAATAACTATCCTTATCTTGTAAATTCTATATTTGTTTAATCTTACCTTAATTAGCCCTATAAATACCATCCTCATTCTTTGTAAAAGATACGAAGGAATATATACAAAATCCATCTCTTCCTCCTTCAGCTCCAATATATCTGCTGTTCTTATTATTCTGTTGTTATTATTATTATTATTATTCATAACAAAAATTAATATTTTGTACTAATAAAAACAAATACAAACAATATCAATTACAAATAATAAAAGTCCCTATGGTGTACAGTGTACTCAACCAATAATGGAGGATATGAATCATATGATGATTGAGCAAACCACTTTTGCGGTAATGGTCATTTTTTTTTTTGAAAACCAAAACCAAATTGGTATATTAAAATAAATGAGCAATAGAGTTAGGAGGAATAATCTCCCAGTACAACGAATCTTCCTGATAAAAAACTGTAGATGCTAAGATATGAGCCCTAGTATTAGTAGCTCTCGGGATATAATGGACTGAACATGAATGGAAAGATGACATAATAGATTTGGAGGCCTCTACTGAGAAGCCAACATAAGAGTATATGTTACTGTGCGCTGAAGTTAAGAGAGATCGTAGCGTGGAGCAATCAGTGAATAAATGAACCGAATCCAATCCACGACCCTTAAGCCATGAAAGGACCTCCTTACACGCTAATGATTATGCCATCAGTGGTGAAAAACACGCCGAGATACGCGAAGCAAATGCCGCAAGAAATTCGCCACTGTGTGTCATGAGGACCGCCCCAACCGAGGCTGCCTTTGACTGTGGGTTGAAGCTTGCGTCGAACTGACAGCATAAGGTATCGCCAGCTAATGGAGGGGAGTGGCCATTTGCGTGAGAAATTATAGGCGCCAATTGCATGGGCTGTTGCGGCAGAAGCTAGACGGATTTCGCGTGAGAAACGCCATGCAGCTGCAGCCGATTCGGCCATCCTCCACACCGTAGACGGACGAGGTAGTTTCTTCTCCCAAACCGCAAGGTTTCTTGCCCTCCAAAGGTGATAAAGGACTGCTACCACAACAAATAAATTATCGTTGGTTAGTTTGGAGGTAACATCACCGAACCATATTGCAAAATTATCCCCAACAACATTTGGTAGTTGCAATGATGTTTCATGCCATACAAGCTTTGCATAATCACACACAAGTAATGAATGCATGGTAGTCTCATGCATTAGGCCACACATTGAGCATGTTGGGTCTAACTCCACTCTCTTTAAAATCAAGTTGGTAGTGGTGGGTAAGACATTAGATAGAGCTTTCTAGAGAAACAATTTCCACTTTGAAGGGCACCTAATCTTCCAAAGATGTAGCCATTTATCATAGTTCCCGGGCTGCACTTCCACCTCTCCCATAATGCGCCTATATCCTTCCTTCACTGTATAACATCCATGTGTCTCATTTGGCCAATACCAATAATCCTTATAATGTGGGGTGACAGGCACTTTTAAGATGCGGTTAATATCGGTAGCAGTGAACAAGTCCTGCAGAATTGAGACATCCCATGTTCTTGTCTCGGGGTTAATAAGTCCTGAGACCATTGCACCATTCAATGTACCTGGCATGGGAGTTTGAACCAAGGGACTAGGATCATCTGGCAACCACGGGTGTCCCCAGATGAGAGTGTCATTCCCATCCCCAATCCTTCTTCTCACACCATTACAAATAAGTCCATGGGCTGCCATGATACTTCTCCAGCAGAAACTTGGGTTGCCCCCCATTTTAGCATCAATAAAAGATGATTTGGGAAAATACCTGGCTTTATACACTTGTGCCACCAGAGATTGGGGTCTTGTTAGAAACCTCCAAGCTTGTTTTCCTAACATTGCAAGATTGAAAGCCCTCAAGTCCTTAAATCCCAAACCCCCATACTTTTTAGGCACACACAGTCTATCCTAAGCCTTCCACTGTATACCTCTCTCATTCCCAGAACCCCACCAGTACCTATTCATAGCCCTTTCAATAGACAGGCACACTGAAGCTGGAAGTAGAAAAACGCTCATAGAAAAGGTAGGCATTGATTGAGCCACACTTTTCAGAAGAACTTCCTTTCCAGCCTGCGAAATTAACCTTTTACTCCATGAGCTAAATCTTTGCTTAATTTTGTCTTCAACATAAGAGAATACTGCCCTTTTTTCCATTCCAATAAAAGACGGAAGCCCCAAATATTTTCCAAAATTGGGAGCCTGTGCAACTCCCAAGACAGAAGCCACCTCATCTCTTACAACTCCTGCAGTATTCCTGTTAAAGCACACACTGGACTTGTGAAAGTTTACTGCCTGCCCCGACATGTTTTCATATTCAACGAGACACTGCTTGATCACCCCTGCCTCTTGAATATTTGCCTTGAAGAATAATAGGCTATCATCTGCAAAAAACAAATGTGAAATAAGCGGGGCACCCGGTGCTACCCTACACCCATGAATAGATCCTCTAGCTTCTGCATGCTGTAGCAACAAAGAAAGGCCCTCCGCACAAATTATAAACAAATAGGGAGATAAGGGATCCGCTTGTCTAATGCCTCGTGTGGGAATTACCTGACCATCACTTCTACCATTCACCATGAAATTGTAGGACACAGATGTGACACATAACATTAGCATATCAATCCACTGACCGGCAAACCCCAAAACCTTTAGCATATGGCGCAGGAAAGACCACTCCATGCGGTCATATGCCTTTGCCATATCCAATTTTAGAGCCCCCCAGCCTCCCATACCACACTGTTTTCTGTTTAGATAATGCCCCACCTCTGCTGCAATCAGAATGTTGTCAGTGATGAGCCTATTCGGTATAAATGCACTCTGGGAGTCTGAAATAATGTTCCCCAGCAGGGGTTTCATTCTGTTTGCCACCATCTTGGCCATGATCTTGTAAACCACATTACACAAGGCAATGGGTCGCTAATCAGAAACCAACTCCGGGTGGTTCTTCTTGGGAATTAAGACTACATTAGTGTTGTTTAAGCCATTCGAAAAAGAACAACTATTCAGACAATTAAGCACAAATGTAGTGACATCCCCTCCCACCACATCCCAGTAATGTTGATAGAATCCCGGATTCATTCCATCAGGCCCTGGAGCTTTATCAGGGAACATTGAAAACAAAGCAGTCTTCACTTCCTCCGGCTGAAAAGGCCTAAGCAAAACTTCATTCTGGTCTTGGGTCACTCGTGGCTCAACGGATGCAGCAAAGGAATCCATAGCAGAAACAGAACTAGATGATGTAAAAATCTCACTAAAATAATTAAGCACAAGAGTATTCAACTCATCATCCTCCACCCACAAACCAGAATCATTTTTTAAACGAGTTAAAGTATTTTTCTTTTTACGAGCGGAAGCATACCTGTGAAAGAACTTAGTATTTGCATCCGCATTTTGCAACCAATGCTGTTTTGCTCTCTGGCGCTAGAAAATCTCCTCCTGCTTCTCCAATTGGCACAGCTCAGCCTCCAACTCTTGATATTTAGACAAGGAATCCGAATCAAGACGGCCATGTAGCTGAGCCTGCTCCTTCTTCAAACGCCTGATCTTGTCCCCGAATTTATGAAAATGATCACCACCCCAGCACTGGAGTTTCATGCCACAGTATTGTAGGCAATCCATTAGCCCGTCACCTCTCCCTTCCTGCCACGTAACCTCGACCTGCTGCCTACAACCTTCATCATGTATCCACGCCATCTCAAATCTGAACTGTCTGTGTGTGTCAAAAGTTGAAACCCCGCGTTCCTTCACCCCCAAAAAGAGGGCAGAATGATCAGAATTGCGAGTTAGAATATTAGAGACACTAGCAGCTGGAAGGGAATCGCACCAATCTGCACGAGCTAAAACTTTGTCAAGCCGCTCTTCCATCCACTCCTGAGTGCCCTTTCCCCTCCCCCATGTGAACTGATGGCCCTGCATGGGTAATTGGATTAGACCACAATCATCGAGAGTCTCCCCAAAGCCGCGTAAGAGTCCATCCAGATGTGTCTTACCACCCCTCTTCTCATGTTGAAACAGAAGATCATTAAAATCTCCCAGTACAACCCATGGCAGAGTTGATCTCCCTGCTAGTGTTCTCAAGAGGTCCCAAGCAGCATTCCTACGACTCCTCTCCGGAAATCCATAGAAACCAGTCATTATCCATGTCCCTAGACCAGTCACACAGACCTCAACATCGACATGGTTAGTTGAAAAGCTCAATAACTTGGCAGTATTATTTCTTCTCCAAAATAAAGCTAGTCCACCACTACGACCAATAGAATCAACATAAAATAAACCCTCAAAGCCAATCTTAACCCGGAGCCGTTCTGCATGCTCCCGGTTCACTTTAGTCTCCATGAGGAAGACAAACTCAGGCTTCTTACGGGACACTAAGTCCACTACTTCGCGAACTATTCGTGGATTGCCCAAGCCACGACAGTTCCAACTCAACGTACTCATGATGACGGGCGGGCCTGAGAACCAGAGCCCGCCACATGCAAGTTTTTTGGAACCTCGGACATAACAACATCCATACCCCCTGCCCCCTGACGCCTCGTGCCACTACCAGAACCTTCCCGCTTTCGCTTTGACACTGCAACGACTGCTACATCAACGTCGCTACGTTGCGGTTCGATTGCAACCACCGGTTGCGACTCACGGCCGACCGAAGCGGAACCAGGCCCGTCCTCCATCCGCGGCCGTCCCCCTACCGGCACAAGCCAGTTATCACCAACTCCCCGAGGTCCCCGACGCAAACCCGCACGTAGCTCCGGGCCGAATGGGTATTACTTAACTGGAATCCTTGCCTCACGAGCTTTTAAACAGAATTTATGCACATGGCCCATCATTCCACAGAAAAAACAATAGCTATGCAGTCGTTCGTACTTGAAAGTAACCCTGCACCAAGTCTTGTCTCGCTTCAACAACTTCATGCGCCTCTTGATTGGCTTATCAACCGGCAAAGCCACTCTTATACGGTAAAAATCCAACCATGGTGCTCCCGCAAAGCGCTCAACATGCTTCACAAAAGCCCCGAGATAGTTGCCTACCTGTTCAAGGATCATGCTAGACGTATAACCAAACGGTAAGTCATGTAGCTGTACCCACATATCGACCGTATCAAGTGCGACGTTCCCGGGCAGCATACCCTCCGGCACAGCCCTACAGATTAAGGTGTGGTTCTCATACGACCAAGGGCCTTCGTCCAAAACATATTGTAGGTCCGATTCATGAAAGAACACAAACATGAAAAGGTTCGGTTGTAACTCGGTAACTTGGACCCCTTTAACCAATTGCCAGACGGATGCAAGGACCTGACGCATATATTCAAGCTTTATCAGTTTAGAAGACAAGAAACGGCCCACCATCGGCCATGACGCTTGCACTGCAGCATCCACCCCTCCCGCGCCATCAAGAACAGGCTCAAACGCAGCTTCTTCCTCCTCCAACGCCATGTCTGCCCACCGAGTTGCGAGTCTGCCAACGTCTTCGTCCGCCCCACACGCCATGATCACGTCTTCGTCAAGACAGGGAAGAAACACCGGCGCAGATACCGGAAAAAGCAAAGGAACCGGCCGGAAACCCTAGCACGAACTAGGAGAAAAGAGAAAACCCTAGAAGTCCTAGGGAGAGAAACGGTAATGGTCATTTTAATTTTATGAAAGTTATTTTATTATTATTATTATTTTGAGTAATGAGGTAAATCTCGATTTGTAATCCTAACAGGTAAAGACAATCTAGGGTACTCATAGTTAGCTTATAGATTCAAACCAAACCAAAAATGTCAAAAGATTGCTTTTGTTGAGAGTCAAACTTGTAACCTTATGTTTATCAAACCAAAGTTTTGATCAACTTAAGTAAAGTTGTATTTATGAAAGTTTTAGTATGTTGATCTGATCCTTTTGAGTTGTATTAGATAAGGCTATCCTTATTTTCACAAATCTCTCTCATTTTTTAAAATAGATATCACTTCAACATCATCAAATTTACAAATTCTTCATTATTTATTATACATTTCTGCATATAAAAATGAGCATCATTTTCATATTATTATATTATAAATATAATACTAAAATAATAATAAGAAAAACTAAAAAAGAAAAAGGCTTTTAGCAGAAAAGCTACAGCTTGCAACATAATAGCTATAAAAAGAAAATGAAAATAACATTTGTCCTGATAGAGATAGGCAGCTTGCAACATAGATAAAAAGAAAATGAAAACAACATTTGCATTTTTTCATTTTGCTAATTCCTTCTTTGTAGGTAAGGATACTGACAGCCTAATAGAGATAGGAACGTAAATATATATGATGATTGTACCTTGTGCAAAAGGTATCGTAGTTTCTAATCATTTTCTTAGATTTTTCATAGCCTGACTATATATATATAATCCAGAATATACTTTTGCACATTACCCAACTCGATCATCACATACAAGGAAAAAATGAGTACTAAAAAGGAGTTGAGTGTAAGAGTGAAGAAGAAGGAGGTGGTGGCGGCGGCGCCGCCGCCAATCCCACAGCATTGGGTGCCGCAGTCCAACCTAGACTTGCTACTGCCGCCGGTCACCTTCGAAGTGTTGTTCTGTTACCAAAAAACACCAAAATTAACGTTTGGTGCCATTTGTAGCGATCTGAAGGCGGCGTTGGCGGAGACCTTGGTCTCCTACTATGCCCTCGCCGGCGAAGTGGTGAAGAATTCAGGCGGAGAGCCGGAAATTATGTGTAACAACCGCGGGGTGGAGTTTTCGGAAGCGTTGGGGGACGTAGAGCTCAGAGAACTGAACTTGTACAACCCGGACGAGAGTATAGAAAATAAGCTTGTTCCCGACGTGAAGCATGGCGTACTTGCCATCCAGGTTATATCATATTATGATTCCATATATATTCAGTTACATAGGAATTGAATCCACAAATAAACCAGTTTTGCGGTTAGATCTTATATCGTGGACCGCGGTCCACAATGCATTGTGGACCGCGGTCCCAAAACGACGTCGTTTTAGTAAGTGGGAGAGGGAGTCCCGTAATTGACACTACGGTTCATTCCAAAAGATACTGCCTTACATTTGTTTTGATATTATCGAATGAAACTGTAGTTATATCAAAAAGTAACTGTAGTTGTGTTGAAAAGAAAGTGCAGTGTATATGAAAAGATACTGAATAACAGTTTCACATTTGTGTTTGATATTATCGAATGAAACTGTAGTGATATCAAAATGTAACTGTAGTTGTGTTGAAATGTAACTGCAGTGTATATGAAAAGATACTGAATAACAGTTTCACATTTGTGTTTGATATTATCGAATGAAACTGTAGTGATATCAAAATGTAACTGTAGTTGTGTTGAAATGTAACTGCAGTGTATATGAAAAGATACTGAATAACAGTTTCACATTTGTGTTTGATATTATCGAATGAAACTGTAGTGATATCAAAATGTAACTGTAGTTGTGTTGAAATGTAACTGCAGTGTATATGAAAAGATACTGAATAACAGTTTCACATTTGTGTTTGATATTATCGAATGAAACTGTAGTGATATCAAAATGTAACTGTAGTTGTGTTGAAATGTAACTGCAGTGTATATGAAAAGATACTGAATAACAGTTTCACATTTGTGTTTGATATTATCGAATGAAACTGTAGTGATATCAAAATGTAACTGTAGTTGTGTTGAAATGTAACTGCAGTGTATATGAAAAGATACTGAATAACAGTTTCACATTTGTGTTTGATATTATCGAATGAAACTGTAGTGATATCAAAATGTAACTGTAGTTGTGTTGAAATGTAACTGCAGTGTATATGAAAAGATACTGAATAACAGTTTCACATTTGTGTTTGATATTATCGAATGAAACTGTAGTTATATCAAAATGTAACTGTAGTTGTGTTGAAATGTAACTGCAGTGTATATGAACAGATACTGAATAACAGTTTCACTTTTGTGTTTTTATATTATCGAATGAAACTGTAGTTATATCAAAAAGTAACTGCAGTTGTGTTGAAAGGTAACTGCAGTTGTGTTGAAATGTAACTGCAGTATATATGAAAAGAAAGTGAGTGGCGCGAATTCATCCATCTGTTTTCATTAATCAAAACGACGTCGTTTTGGGACCACGGTCCACGATATAATTTGCGTTTTGCGGTAATGGTTATTTTAATTTTATGAAAGTTATTTTGCGGTAACACATTATGTGACCTTTATGCCGACACTTTTTTATTAGATAATAGAGATTGATATATATATATATATATATATATATATATATATATATGTACTTGCATGCAAAAGTGGAATCTTTTCCACCTTTTACACCTTTGTGGATCCTGATTTCTGACAACGTTGTCAGTCTAAAATCTGATGACCTACTTTTTTTTCTCACTATTTAATGGATAACAATTTTTTTTTTTTAAACTTGGACTTTTCAAAATACAATTTTATAATAATGTTTAAAGAAAAGCCAAACTAAATTTTAATATTTAATGGATAACAATTTTTGTTTTAATCGTGGGCTTTTCAAAATACAATTTTATAATAATGTTCAAAGAAAGCTTCAAATATTCAATTGTTGTCATAATATTCATTGCATGAGTTCATGAGTTAATATAATCTGAGTAGTATCGATTTGTTAATATTAATTACAAGTTTACAAGTCTAAAACTTGAAATCCATGAGTATTAAACTTGTTTGGTGATAATCGTAGTAGGTGAATGATGGAAAGTAAGGTTGAGAAAGTGAACTCCTCTAGAATGCCATTCTCTAATTATGACGAATAGAAATTGAACAATGCGTGGCAAAGCACAAGGGAGTATGAGCACTAGAACGCTAAGTATTAAATCTAACCAAGGAAGTTAAAAAAAAAAAAAAAAAAAAAAAAAAAAAAAAAAAAAAAAAAAAAAAAAAAAAAAAAAAAAAAAAAAAAAAAAAAAAAAAAAAAAAAAAGCAAAAAAAGAAANAAAAAAAAAAAAAAAAAAAAAAAAAAAAAAAAAAAAAAAAAAACTAACCAAGGAAGCATTATCAAAACAACAAGTAAAAACAAAGCAACAAGCAAATCTAATGCAAAGAAAGCAAGTAAACAAGCTAATTGGAATCAAGTGAAAGGAGAAGCACTTGGATTAGGTGTTCCTTGATGCGATGCAATAGAATAGCCTACTCTAAGTATAAAAAGTAGTGTAATACATTAATCACAATTCTTGAAAGCCGATGTTTTCCATTGCCAAAGCCACTCTTGTGGTCTATTCACAAACCCTACCCATATATATAATTTTATTAATCATAGACGCAATGTTAAAGTAAACACTATAATAAAATTATACTAAATGAGATCAAATTAAAATGACTAATGAATATAGCTGGCTATTGACACCATGATTATTTGGGATATATTGTGTGTATCTTGGTTTGACACATGTCTTGACCATGACTATTTTAATTTGTCCCTTCTTCTAGTAAATGGAATCATTAAATTGGAATGCTAAAAGTCTAAAACTATTGATAAATCTGGACTCCATTTAAACTGGTTGGTTACTTAAGCTCACATATCTTAATCCCCACTAACTAATTTATTAAAGTATGAAAGTGATATTGAGAGCAGTCTAGCTTTTCCAGGTAACTTGTAGACTAGGAATATTCTATGATACCTCTGAATCTCATCTTCTCTAATCATATTGTGTGAACAAATTAACAGGTTACACAACTGAAATGCGGAGGAGTGGTGGTGGGCTGTTCCTTTGACCACCGGGTGGCGGATGCCTACTCGGCCAACATGTTCCTCGTATCGTGGTCCGAGGTAGCTCTGGCCAAGCCGCTGTCTCAGCTCCCCTGTTTCCGAAGGTCCTTTCTCTTTCCTCGTCGTCCCGCCCACTACGATCTTTCCGTCGACGCCATGTATACGCTAATCTCATCCCTACCGCCGCCGCCGGAGCCCGAATCCCTGCAAACTGATGAACAAAGCGTGATAAGTCGCATATACTATATAGAGTCGGACGAAATCACTCGCATCCAATCACTAGCCAATTCCCAGAAAGGTAGCGCAAAACATCATCGGATTACAAAGATGGAATCATTCTCGGCCTTCTTATGGAAAACAATTGCCACCGGAATGTGTAAAGATCACAACTTCAAGAATTTGAAACTGGGGGTTGTGGTTGACGGGAGGACCAGATTGAGCGACGGAGATGAAAAACAGGCTGAACTATTAAAGGGCTACTTCGGGAACGTTCTTTCGATTCCATTTGGCGACAGAAAGATCGAAGATTTGCAGGAAAAGCCATTGAGTTGGGTGGCAAATGCAGTGCGAGAGTTCTTGGAGAAAGCCCTGACGAGGGAACATTTTCTTGGACTGATTGATTGGGTAGAAGCCCACCGTCCGGAACCGGCCTTAGCCAAAATATACGCCGGCGGCGGTGGTGGCATCAGGGCAGCAATTTCCGGTGAGAAAGATTGATTTTGGGTGGGGGAAACCGATATTTGGATCGTACCATTTTCACTGGTGAGGACAAGCGGGTTACGTTATGCCGATGCCGAGCCCGAAAGGGAATGGAGATTGTATAGTTTATATGCATCTGCAAAAATGGCAGCTGGAGATTATAGAGGCCCATGCATTACACGTATTCAAGCCGTTGACTTTTGAATTCCTTGATTTCAATTGAGCTCATCTCAAAGAATATCCATAACTTCATTGATGGACCAATAAAACAAAAGCATGCATGTGGAGGGTATTTTACTCATTAAAAATATACTTATTGTTATATTGTTTTTTTTTTTAATACTATTGACTTGTAGTATATGTTCATACACACTTTCTTAATAAAGCACAAAGATCCAATTCCCTCATTGGAAATCAAACCTATGATCTCTTACTTATTGTTATACTGTAGTGTTACATATGTTAATTTCAAATTGGATATAATATGATTGTATTATAGATCAAGACTTCGATTCTTAATAATACGCCCATAATATAAGGTGTGCATAGTAAGATTTATTTCTCAGCTCTTTGCTTCCTTTGTGATTTGTAGGCTATTACACAGGAGTGAGTAAGATTTGCTTGTTAGTGCATATTATTAGATATTGACAGTGAACTTCTCTAATCACAAGCATTTGTATAAATTAGCCACTAAACTACACACGAAAATGCAAATAACTTCGCAAACAAGCTAAAATCATACAATTTTGTTAAAAATGATTGGTTTTCTAACTGTTGTTAACATTTAATAAATTATTTTATTTAATTGTTTTTAAAATTTAAATATAAAAAATAATTATTAAAAAAAAAAAAAAAAACCAATCCACATCCTTAGAGTTGTCAAAATAGGGCTAGATCGGCTGAGCTAGGCATGCTCTTAGACAAGTTGGATTAGAGGTTTTTCTAACTCGGCCCGTCTAACCTGTGGGGTGGCGAGTTATATAGGTTGGCCCGTGCACTGACACGTATAACCCACCACTCTGCTCCCACGCCACCCTCGAATTTATTTAAATATATTTTTTTAATTAGAATTTGAATTAGTGTTTTAAAAATAATATTTATTAAAAACATAGAACTATACTCAAAAAAAAAAAACTTATTAAATACGGAGTAAGTAATTTTAGAATTCAATTACACTATTTTATCTTAATTGTTTTGGGAGTAGCATTAGTTTAGCTGAGATAATGTATAAAAAATAATAAATAAATAAATAAATAATCACGCTCCAGTGAAAACCCGAAATCCATATAACTATTTCTAGGGCTTTTTCAAATCTGATCGAATCTTCCTCCTTCTCATCTTCTCAAATCTCAACAGAGTTTTTATACGAAATCAATCCACCTTCATTCCAATCTTTTCCTCCACCCAAACATGCCTCAGAGACACTCGAAGAACAATAACGATCTCGCCTTTTTCACCTACGACGAGAAGCGAAAGCTCGGATATGGAACGCAGAAGGAGCGGCTCGGCAAGGACTCCATCAAGCCCTTCGACGTTTGCTGTCTCTGTTTGAAGCCATTCATCGACCCTTTGTGCTGCCAAAAAGGTCACGTCTTCTGCAAAGAGTGCATACTCGAATGCATCTTGGCCCAGAAGAAAGACATTCAAAGGTACTAACTTTATGCACCTCAATTAGGGTTTGATTCAGTAAATTCAAGTTATTTCAACTCGATGTTTAGTTGTTTTCTCAAGTACACAGAAAGCAGCTGACTTTGGAAGTTGGATGGTACTATGTTTTGGGATTAGGGTTTACTAAATGTTTTAAATTGGGTTTATGGAGAAATTGTCTAAATTTCTAGATTGTTGAATATCTCAGAATGTTTGATGTCAGATAACTATTATTTGTACTTCTCTGCATTCAAATAAGCTATGGTTTTACACTGATATGGTTAGATAATGCTCCTATTTTAGAAAGCTTATGATGATGATGTAATATTGTTATTTTGATTTATGATTATGTAATCAACTCGAAGTTATTACTCTGTAGAATGGGGATTAATTACTCTGTAGTTAATCTTTAATCTTTTGGAAGAAACTCAAAAGATATTGTAAAATCTATAATCTTTTTTGAACATGTAAAATGGGCATTAATTACTCTGTAGTTAGATTTAATAAGCTTCGTTGGCCATCTGTGTTTTGACCATATAAAAACACCGGGGGCTCAGTCTGGTGCTGTAGTGATTTTATTTGACTCCTGAAACTCTTAATCGTCTTGTGATCATCTTGTTGCTCTGCTGTTTAGTTGAATTTTTAAGAAAAATGTTGTGGCTTGATCTTGCAGAAAGTCTGCAGCACATGCTGCTCAGCAGAAGCAAGAAAACGAAGAGGCGGAAGAGAGACTGATGCTGCAGAAGGCTAGGGAGATTGATGCTTTTGATCAACAAAACCATGGTGCGGTGCCCCAGTATAACGATAAAAGCTACAGCGTAGACAAGAATGGATTTCACGGGGCTAACAGTGTGAAGGCGACTTCCTACGAGGAGGAGGCACTACGGACAATGAAAGCGTTTTGGCTGCCTTCTGCCACGCCTGAAGCTCCGGTAAAAGTTGATGCCCCATCCACGAGCACGGTTTGTCCCGAAGGAAAAGAGAAGCTCAAGCTGAAAAACCTGTTCTCTATACACTTCACAGAGGATACCAGTGAGCAGAAGAAAACCAGCTCTCTCGACAAGTCCTACATCTGTCCAAGCTGTAAGGTCACTCTAACCAACACTCTGGCTCTCGTAGCCATAAATACATGCGGCCACGTCTTCTGCAAAAAGTGTGCGAACAAATTTGTTGTAGCGGACAAGGTCTGTTTGGTGTGTGACAGGCCGTGTAAAGACAGGAATGTAGTGAACCTGGAGAAAGGAGGAACTGGGTTTGCTGCTCATGGAGATAATCTTGAAGCAAAGGACTTCAAGCATTTGGGAAGCGGATCTGGATTAGGCCTAGTGAGGCCTGCAATGAAGACTTGATACTACAGTATGGTGGTGTTGCCATTGTTAAAATTAGAGCTCCCTTTTGGCTTTTGCTGTAACATAAGTTTATGTGTTTCAAGATATATTCATACCAACTACGAATTCTTGCGTTTCCAGATGTTAATGCATTTGCCTGTTCAATTTGTGATGCCATTTTTGACTGTTGAAATATAGATAACATATTGCAGTCTTGGATCATATCTGTTTCTCATCACAATTTTATCTTGTCCACAAAAAGAGAAATTCCCTTGCACCCAGACCTTGACCTGACAAGATTGTGGACAGTTATTATTGGCCAACACAACTGTGTGGACTATACTATCAAATAATATACATTCAGTACATAAATAATATATTTTTAGTATATTAAAATATATATTATATTTAAAAAAAATATATTATTTGAGTACTAAAAGTGTATTATTTTGTATAATGAACATTCCGTATACAAATAATGTATTATTAGTATATTAAAAATGTACCTTTTTGTTACGATTTACACAGCACTGCATAGACTATGGTCCTTATAATAATTTGGACTATGGTCCATATAATAATTTGGGGCTCGATTCTAGGCTCATATGTTAAGAATTGTGCCTCCAGGCATCGTTAGACTATGGTCCTTATAATAATTTGGACTATGGTCCATATAATAATTTGGGGCTCGACTCTAGGCTCAGATGTTAAGAATTGTGCCTCCAGGCATCGTTCGATTGTGATCAGCGAATGAGGTTGTATTTGTTCATAACTACACAGCTGAGGTTGTCATAACTACACAAAGAATGTTGTATCTGTTCATAACTATACAAAGAGTCAATATCATTTCTATTGAGGCTCGAACTCATCCAATGGGAGGGACAACTAGACCAATTTAGTAAAATATCAAGAATTGCCAATCCAAAAAACCTTTCTATCTTGTAAATAGAGTAGAATTTCACAATTTAAATGGTAGCGGCTAAACAGTGGGTACAAGAATCATCTTCTGTATGTACATCACGGTGGCGGAGAAGCAATCTAAATGAGTTTCCAGTTACTGACCACCACTTCCACCGCACAAGCGACGCCGCCACCGTTGCCGCCGTCTCTTGCCCCAAGGACCCACATCCCAGCCCATGTATACACGCACCCAGCCGCAATCCTCCTGGAGCTCTGCACCTCCGTGAAAGAGCTCCGGCAAATGCTCCCAGTCGTGATAAAAAACGGCCTCTACAACGAGCTCCTCTTCCAAACCAAGCTCGTAAGTCTATTCTCTAAATACGGCAGCTTAAACGAGGCCGCCAAGGTCTTCGAACCCATTAATCCCAAACAGGATGCTCTGTATCACACTATGCTCAAAGGACATATCCATCACTCCTCTTTAGACTCTTCCTTCTCGTTCTACTCTCGTATGAGATCCGACAATGTCACTCCCGTTGTATATAACTTAACATATTTGCTAAAAGCTTGCGCCGACAATTCTGATATTCAGAAGGGCAAACAGATACACGGGCAGTTGATTCTGAACGGGTTTTCGAGCGATCGGTTCGCAATGACCAGTGTTGTAAGTCTCTACGCGAAATGTAGGCTGGTTGAGGATGCGCACAAGATGTTCGAGAGAATGCCTGAGAGGGATATAGTGTCTTGGAACACGGTTATTGCTGGGTTTGTGCAAAACGGGATGCCTAAGAGAGCGTTGGAATTGGTTGTGAGGATGCATAGGGAAACTTCACTTAGGCCTGATTTTGTTACGCTTGTTTCGATTTTGCCTGCCTGTGCTGCTACTGGAGCCTTGAGGATTGGGAAATCGATACACGGGTATGTTGTGAGGAATGGGTTGGAATCTTCTGTGAATGTTTCAACTGCCTTGGTGGACATGTATGCAAAATGTGATTCAGTGGATGCTGCAAAGTTGGTCTTTGACAAGATGGAGCTTCGGAGTGTTGTTTCGTGGAATGCTATGATCGATGGGTACGCGCAAAGTGGGAACTCGGATGAAGCTCTAATGTTGTTTGAAAAGATGTTGGATGAAGGATTGAGACCTACTAATGTTACTGTCATGGCTGCTCTACATGCTTGTGCTGATTCGGGGAGCCTTGAGCGTGGGCGAAGAATTCATGAACTGATTGATCGGTTAGGCCTTGCTTCAGACGTTTCGGTTGTCAATTCTTTGATTGCAATGTACAGTAAATGCAAGGCAGTCGATATTGCTGCTGGATTGTTCGAAACTTTACCCAGAAAGACGCTTGTGACTTGGAACGCGATGATCTTGGGCCTCGCGCAAAATGGGCAGGTAATGCAAGCCTTGAGTCTTTTCTGCAAAATGCAACTGAATAACATCAGACCTGATTCGTTCACGCTGGTTAGCGTGGCTACAGCGCTTGCAGAGTTATCAGTACTGCGCCAGGCCAAGTGGATCCATGGATTTGCTGTGAGAACTTGTCTGGACAAGAATGTGTTTGTGATGACTGCCCTCGTGGACATGTACGCGAAATGTGGAGCAGTTTACACCGCGAGAAGGCTGTTTGACGCGATGGAGGATAGGCATGTGACGACTTGGAATGTTATGGTGGATGGATATGGCACACACGGATTTGGGAAGGAAGCTGTCGAGTTGTTTGAGGATATGCGCGGGAGCTCCATAGAGCCTAACGACATAACATTCTTATGCATCATCTCGGCTTGCAGCCACTCGGGGTTTGTAGAGAGGGGGCAGCATTACTTCGATGTGATGCAGGAAGAATATGGCATACATCCCTCAATGGACCACTACGGTGCCATGGTTGATCTCCTTGGTCGAGCTGGTAGGCTCAACGAAGCTTGGGACTTCATCAATAACATGCCCGTTGAGCCTGAGATCAACGTCTTCGGTGCAATGCTGGGCGCTTGCAGGATCCACAAGAACATCGAGCTCGGGGAGAAGGCTGCAGACAGACTATTCGAGCTGCACCCTGACGACGGTGGATACCATGTTTTGCTCGCTAACATATACGCCTCGGCTTCAATGTGGAACAAAGTGGCTAAAGTCAGAACCCTGATGGAGAAGAAAGGGATTCGCAAAACCCCCGGCTGCAGCCTAGTCGATTTGAGAAACGAGGTCCATTCGTTCTACTCTGGCAGCACAACCCACCCCCAATCCAAACAGATCTATGCATATCTCGAAACTCTGCTCAAAAAGATCAAAGCCGCTGGGTACACCCCCGTTACAGATTCATTCC
This sequence comes from Ipomoea triloba, assembly GCF_003576645.1. NCBI lineage: Eukaryota > Viridiplantae > Streptophyta > Magnoliopsida > Solanales > Convolvulaceae > Ipomoea > Ipomoea triloba. Next base: position 3,245,738 of record NC_044916.1, read on the forward strand.
ACGATGTTGAAGACGATGTTCAGGAGCAGCTCGTCAGCACCCATAGCGAAAAGCTCGCTATTGCATTCAGTCTTCTGAACACCAGCCCTGGTACCGCTATCCATATCAGGAAAAATCTTCGGGTTTGCAGCGACTGCCATACTGCAACGAAATTCATCTCTCTCGTTACTCAGAGAGAAATTATCGTCCGTGATATGCACCGGTTCCACCATTTCAAGAATGGAACCTGTTCTTGTGGTGATTACTGGTGATCTTCCATGGCAGGTACCATTCATTTCTTTATAGCTGCAGCACTTTCTGAGTTTCTGTATCATCATTCTGCATTCTCAAATTTACATATTACAACTGTTCTATATATTCATTTATAAGTTTATAAAGCAAGAATGTAGACTCGTATGATCTTAATAGCCTCCAGAGAGTATCAGCACGAGTTGCTACTCTTTGGACTATTCAAAATAGTTTGCAAAATTAACAACATATAATAATAATAATAATAATAATAATAATTGAGTAAATAACACAACTTTTACTCTGTAAGGCCACGCCCAATATACTTTTTCACCATCGAACAAGAGAGCTTTTTACACTTTACAAGACTCAATGAATTATTAAATTACGACTGACACTCTTTAAAACATGAATCATGTAAACAACTTTATGAAAAAGTATAAGCATACAATTTGAACTAATCCTCCGGATTACACAAATTGTCACCAACCTGATTTCTCGATATTAATTGTACTCCAGATAATACTCTGATCTGTACCTTGAAGTTTTTCCTATAACTTGCTGGGGGACATATTAATCCTTCAGAATCTTATACACACTCACTCCATTAATGAATTGAAAAGAAACACCTCATATTACATTATTTTGTACCCAAATACTGCTAATATTTCACATAGTTGTCAACAATGATGGAGGATTATATTCTCTAGCCTGGATGGGGGACCCGACCCACTTTTCCTTCCATTTCTTCCCCGCCGGCGCTGGAATAGCCCGGAACTGTTCCACCATTTCTGGCCCCATAAAGAACAGCTTGGTTTATTTCATGGCTTTCCAGACTCATAACAGGCCTCATGCCACCATAAACTGGGCCTATACTTGAAACTTGTTGGGGAAGCCCGACGGGTACTTGACCCGGAATGACCTGAAAGGGTTGAACGTATTGACCTCGTTGAGGAATTGGATGCGGCGGGTGGCTGCCAGCGGCGGCCTGAACGGGTCCAACTCCGGGGACGTAATAAATGGGCATTGGTTGAACTTGTGGTCCCGGGTAATGCCAATACGGGCTACCCGGATACCCGGGTTGCTGGGGCGGACCCGGATTCGGGTTCTCGCCCGTGGTCGTCTCAATCGACGTTGCTCTGGGAAGCTGTTGATCGGGCTTTGTTTTCACCGGCGGGAGATCCGGCATGACGGCGACGTTAGGAGTGGCCAGCGCCGATGACGTGGAGCAGAACGGGGAAGAAGAAACGGCCGGGGCGGGCGAACCCGGTTCCGAATTCGAGGCGGTCTCGTGGAAAAGATGCTTGTTGTTGTTGTTCTTCATCCGGGAAAGCGGCGGCTCGTCGGCGTTCTCCAACCCGAACAAATAATCCGGCACTTCCGACACAATCGACGACGCCTCCGACCGCCCCCGCTCCAAACCCGGACCCGACCCGCCATTCAGCGCGTCCACAAACCAGTGCTCCCGCTTAGCCGACCCGTCGAGAATCGAGTTAATCGTGCTCGCCCTGGAATCCGCGTCGGTCGGAAATAGAAAAAGCCGCAGACGCGCCGCCTTGTGAGTCTGCGCCACGCGGTCATACTCGTCCATCATATTCTCCACGTCCTCGTCCGTCGTGACCGTAATCAACGAGTCGAGATCCTCGTTCGGGAGCTGGTACTTCACGACCACGCTCGCCGTGCCGGCGAGCTTGGAGAGCTTAACCAGGAGCGACGCGAAAGACGCGTGGCGGTTCAACGCGACGATGCGCGTGTCGCCGCCGACGTAGCGGAGCTGATTGTCGTGCGGGCGGGGAAGGATCTTCCCGCCGAAACTGCACATGAAGCGGACGCGTGGCAGCTGCTGAATGGAGACGCCATCATCGGCGGCGAGGTTTTGGTGGTGCTCCGATCGCGGCGTCGAAGCCACGGAGTCGCCGGCGTTGGAGTCCAACTCCATAGCTGCGTAGCGTGCCGCCATGACTGCAATAATATTGAGAATCAAGAATATACAATATAGCTGGGTATGTATACATATATGTATCTATTTATATAATGATAAAAGAAGCCTATTGCCTATTAGCGTAAATTTGGACCATGGAAATATTTGAACATAATCAACTATGATTCCACAAAGCCATTAGTCAAACCTCAACTCATTAAATTATGGTTGAAAAAATCTCTAAGCCCTTTTGGGACTCTCGGAGAGGGTCTAATGCCTAGGGCGACTAGGCAGATTATTCGGCACTTAGGCTTCTGTGTATTTTTTCTTTTAAATTTGTGTAAGTATTTTTAATTTTTTAAAGACTAATAATTATAAACTATATAATACTTTAATAATTAATACTAAAATATTAAATATTAACCTAAAAAATATCTAGACTTTTAACAATTTAGAGTTATTTTGCTCAAAACGATATTGTTTTGAGTGGAAGAACCCATAAAAAAAAATAATAGTTAATCGGCCGACTAGGCGGCCTAGTCGGTGCCTAGGACGTCTAGTTGGTGCCTAGGAGGCCTAGGCGGTCAGCATCTAAGCGGCCTATGCGATGCTTAGGCGGTCTAGTTAGCCACCTAACCGGCTGACCGCCTAAACCACCGATTAAGGTGATTCGGTAGACGATCGACCGGCGCCTAGCGCCTAAGTGGCGATTAATTGGCGTCTAGGTGGAATTTTTACAACACTGCGTGATAAAATAATAAATTCTACTTTTGATTATCAAGTTATAAACTAATAGTAAATTTAATCACTGAGTTATACATACAATACGATATTTTGATTATTAAAAAAACTCTAGCTAATTAAGACTAGTAATGAAATTTCACTTTCTATTGAAATGCATAACACTTCACCTCGATCACTAGAAAAATAAATTGGTGTAATAGAGGTTAGTGATATAAGTTTATGGTTACTAAGTCGTTAAGTTTGAGTACAATTTTGATATGATGGAGGAATAAAATAAGTGTTAAAATTTCATTATTAGTATTGGTTAACTATAATTTCTGAAGAGGAACACTAAACTTTAATAAACTCGTGAATGGAAAGGCCAAAATGGCAAAATGCTACTTCCAATTTCCTAATAACCTGAGGACAAAAATTGATGATGCTTATATAACATAAAAACTAGAGTTAATATCACAAATGGTCCTCTGACTATTGGGGTAGTACTCCGTTTAGTCCTTGACTTTCAATTCGACCACAAATGGTCCCCTGACTTTCATTTTTGACCACAAATAGTCCTCCATTAAAATTTCTGTTAAATATGTGTTAAATCTAGGGGTATTATCGTCAAATTGATATATATAATGGTCATAAAACAAAAATGTTTAGAATTTTTCACCAACAAGCATAATTGAAACAATTAACAAATATAAATACTCCTAAATAAAAAATAATGCACCTTATATCTCATAATTATGCGTACAAAATGAAGATTTAATATTAGAGCTATCTGTTTTAATTTAACGAACAGATTAAAATGGAATTTTTTTTTTCAAAAACCTTGCTTCCATTATTTTCATGGTTGTTCATACATGGCCGATATTAATAGTTTTCACTCTTCATTAATCGATCAAACATTTTGTTTGGGACATAACTGAAGGCCGTCACCGTTGAATTAATATAATTAATCAATTAGAAATTGCGGACATTAATCATGGATTTTTATTTAATTTGTTCATTTATGTAATTTGTCACGTCCATTTTGTTTTTATATTTATTAACTTAATGTTTATTAATGCTTGAAATTAATTATGTTGTCATATAATTATCAAAAAGAAGTAATCATAATAATATTAATCAATTTGACGATATTACCCCTAGATTTAACACCTATTTAACAGAAATTTTAACAGAAGACTATTTGTGGTCAAAAATAAAAGTCAGAGGACCATTTGTGGTCGAATTGAAAGTCGAGGACTAAAACAAGTACTACCCCAATAGTTTGAGGACCATTTGTGGTATTAACTCTAAAAACTAATATGCTATTACTCTATAATAACTCACAGAAGTACAAATTTTCCTATTACATTTTAAATATAATTTATAATATATTTTTATTTATTATTAATTCATTGAATTTTAAAAATTAAAACCATATAAACCGGAATATATATATATATATATATATATATATATATATATATATATATATATATATATATATATATATATATATATTTTATTTATTTCTTTATTTATTTATTAATTAATTATGGGCCTTTCCATTGTTGGATGCCCTGCCAGTGAAGGCATACAAAAATAATTTTGGAATATGCTACTGCGTTATCTATTATCTCCCTTTTAATTTTGGATGATAATCCATGTGTTTCATTTGCCTCTTTGATTATGATTTTTATTTTTATTTTTACTTTCTAATGATAAAATCCTTTTTAGGTGAAAATCCATTGACGGTGACCCGGCCTTCTATTCTGATCTCTTCATGTTAAATTCTATTTCAACATTAAAAATACAATATGCTAAAATAAGATATAAAAGACCAAATCAGCCACTTCTTTATTATTAAGTGACATATTAATGACTGATTTAATTTTTAAAGGATTAAATTTGTCACTTTAATAATAAATGAAGGATTGTATTTACATTTCAAATAATTAAATATATTTGCATTTTAGTCACAATTGAATGACCAGAAATGCTATTTATCTTCTTTTTTTTTTTTTTTCTGAAGATAATATAAGAATATATTCAAGTAATAAAGGACAAAGATAATGAGTAGAATGTAAACAAATGCAGCAAAACCAATAGCTTGATTCTAATCTGCTGCAAAGAAAACAAAAAAAAGAAGAAAAAAAAAATATGTTTAAAGGTGAGAGTTGACGTTGAAGTTTGGGGTGGCAAGTTTGTCAGGCGTGGCGGTGAGGCGAACGACGTGGCNTTGATTCTAATCTGCTGCAAAGAAAACAAAAAAAAGAAGAAAAAAAAAATATGTTTAAAGGTGAGAGTTGACGTTGAAGTTTGGGGTGGCAAGTTTGTCAGGCGTGGCGGTGAGGCGAACGACGTGGCTTCCAATTATATCCAATAAAACACAACCAAAAAAAAAAAAAATCAATTCCAAGCCATCAGATCAGATGGACGAATTTGCTTCAATTACGAATATTTTAGAAAATAATGATCTCAAGTCTCAACCAGCCAATAAAGATAAAGATGTCTCATATATAATTTTAACAATTATATGGTATAGTTGGTTCAGATTGAAAAAATTTGAGTTATTAATTACAAGGTTTAAAATTTCTCTCGCCTATTCACCTTCTTAATTTGAACTGGTTTTCTTATATTTTTTTTTTTGCCAACTAAGATCATAAGACCGGCTTTACACAAAGCTCACATTTAAGTAGTGACTATAGGTTTTCCTGTAAATCAAAGTGTCATGCATGGGTGAAAAATCAATAACATGATTAGGTTATTAGGAATATGTTATTAAAAGCAATAATGGTATAATTGAAGGACAAAAAATTATTAATTTCTTATAATTCAATCACGAAAAGTGTTATTTATTTTCTCTAAAAGGGGTAGCTAGTTGAGTGGAATGTGCATAATTCTTGTATTTAAATTTCAGGCTATTACATAGGAGTAGGGATGAAAAGTGTCATTTTTCCTTTTGACAAATGTCCATTTATTTTTTTGTTGGCAAAAATTATAATTGAACAAATTTTAATTTTCAACCTTAGGTTATTTGGAAAACTCTATCTCAACCATGTTATTTATGTCACGAATAAATAAATATATTTTTTCCGACTAAGTACACTATAAAACACTTACTTTAATATAGCATAAAAACAAACTAAAAACATATCTTTCAATTTATTTAAATGCAACCCCTCAATTGTTATTCTCAATCTTTTGCATCACAAAAAGTTATTTTAATTTCACTTAACTCTCCTAACCTGAAAACTACTGCTACACCTAAAATCAATGGACAAAAATAGAATGGGGTGGTACTGGTGACATCAATGGCGGTTCAGATATAATTCTTTATTCCAGGTAAATATATAATTTTATTATCTTGCTATGATAACTTAAGTGATTGACTAATTAACATTTAGTCTTGCTTCTAGTAATAAGGTGGGCGCTCGGACTCACTACAAACTTAATGAGCCATTGTATAACTTGAAATTTACTTTCTTCATGGACTTTGAGACGGTTTAATTTATGAGATACATGATATAGTCTGATGAATGGTGATACCGCGAAATTTGAATTATAAAAAAGTATTCCGTATATTATTTATTTTTGCAGTGACTCTAGGGACGGGATCCTATGGATTTAGAATTAATTCGGCGAAATTGAGATCACTCAAGTATTTAATATATATATATATATATATATATATATATATATATATATATATATATATATATATATTATTTAACTTAATTTTAATTTTGGTTTTAATTTTAATTTAAAATTTGGAAAGCAAGTTGGAAAATGATTAAGGGAATCTTTCGTTTTCAGTGACTAGGTGGTCGGTGGCTAAGAACACTTTTAGGACAGGGACTTGTCGGATCAAACAACAATTTGTATGTGGTGGTCATTGCCCCTTTGCTTCCCACTTGCCCACTTTATTTCTACATTCGTCACGATAATGACATGAAACGCAATTGAGTTATATGATCTTGTAAAAAATAATATGAAATATCATGTTACAAAAGTTTATTCTTACTTCCCAATTTGTTATCATCTTTTTGTTAGCTAGTGACCAAAAATATATGTTTGGGATTTTCTTGATGAAGTGAATTGGAAAAGTTGATTTTTTAGTTGTGTATGGGGCCTCGTGGAGTTATTAAGTAACTCAATTGGTTCAATAACGAAAATAGTTGGTTAGTCTCAGACTAATAATTGGTGTTACAAAGTTTCGAAAGGGTGATCAAATAGATAGATGAGACATGATTTTCATGCCTAAAGGTAATGAATTTAATTTTTATTAATACTTTCTTGGTCTCGGTCTTGGTCTTTCTGATGCAGTTTACAAGAATAGTTTGTATATCAAACTATTATACAATAGTGATTGCGGATTTTCCTCATTAAAAAAAAAATTAGTTAACTTGGATTCAAGATAAATAGTCATTCAAGCTCACATAGAACGTCACAGTGTCACACCCATTCTAATTAACTAGTGTACTTGAATACTCTCTAATCTCTCAATATAGTGTGAACACAAATCACTACTTCCAACCTAATTTGCACTATCAATTGCCATCTATGATCTATCTATTCATTTTTCATCTTTTAACTATATATTTTTTTTTTCTTTAAAACGGTGAAAGTTTTATTGATACAAAGAATTTTATATACAATGTTTGACATAAAGAATAGAGAATCAAATCAAAGCTAAGGTTGGGCAGAGAATAGAGATAAAAATCAGTACATTTCCAGCCCAAAAGAACTTCACAGAATCACTGCCAGTACTCATTATATAACTCCATGCCAATTCCCTCACAGGGTCACAGCCAAGAAGAATGCTAGCTGGCCAAAAAGATGGTTTCCTGGTTGAAACATAATTATTATATTTGAAAGTCAAAGACGTAACTCGATTCTTGTCATTATTGTTTTAGTTGAGCATGTTGTACATGATTTTTATAGTGTAGGGTCATTACGAGATGTCTTGAGCATATCCTAACTATAAGAGACACCCCGTATCATACCTTCGATCTGGATCAATCCAAGGGGCAAAGTGCTGGCCATATTGATTTTTCGATACGAGAGGGGGTTCGAACTCCCGACCTCTTTTAAGGGATAAGAGTGCACGACTTATCACGCCAACCAAACTGATTTTCCTGCTAATATTTTGGCAATCTCATTTTACTCCCTAGTCCCTATACACATATCTTAAATAATTTGATTTATAGAATCTAAAATCCCATTTGAAATAAACTAAAAGCATCTCAAGTATTGAAGATTGTCACCGTTTTACTCTTTTCCAGCAATAAAGTATATGAAATTATATAAGAAATATGAAACTCTTGTGAGATAGTGTGGAACCAATCTTCATGGTTGCCCCATAAGAAAATGATCAATTTTGAGAGATTATTGAAAAAATCAGTGTAGGCAGGCTGCTTGTGCCTATATGAAGCCCATATAATACTGGACTGCAAATTCACCTGTTGGGCCAGAGAAAAAGATGTTGGACCAAGAACCCAAGCCCACTCCTGAATTATCCACTCACATGCCAATAGTTATACTATGGACCGGGTCTACCTATAAGGTAAACCATCACAATTTACATATGGAATGTTCATAATAATTTATATATAGTTGTGAACATTCAGCATACAAATTGTGAATATTCAGTATGTAAATTGTGTATTTTGAATCTGGATCCACATTATAATTTGCCCTAACCAGCACTCCAGTTGTTATACCATGGACCAGGTTCACCTTGCAAGGTGAACGCTAGTCCTAAACAAAATTGAATTGAGTATTTTTAGTATTGAAACTGTGAACTTCTATAATGTAAGTTGTGTTTTTAAGTCAAAACACATAATAATTGTACTAAATTTTAAAAAGATTAATTGTACTAATTGTAACAGAATCAGTAGTACTACAAATTTTAAAAAGATTAATTTGTGCAATTTTAATATTGAAATTGACTGCAACATTTGAAATGAACTTGTGAATATCAAACAAGGTAATCAATTACATACGGGGTATTAGATTCATTTTTTATTCCTTTTTACTTATCAAATAGGGTCAATGGAGGCATGCAGCCAATAGACAAAAATTCTGTTGTCATGCCTTCCAAATTTTTCCTTAAAAAATGTACCTTTCCTCCCCAAAAAATGTATCTTCTTACTAAATATAATGTGTTCTAAGTAGCCAAGCATTTGAGCACACATAAGATGAAGCCATGCAAATTTCACATGCATTTGGCTGTTTTAATGCTGCATATAGGTTATAAACTATGGTGGTCAGACTTTACATATACCTAATTTCACAAACACCATTAAAAATCCCCCACTTCTTACTCAAAACTCGATACCAAATCTTGTACACGATGTCAAATCATCCGAATAATCAAGAAGAAAACATTGCATGATTCCTGAGATGATCATCAACCTAATCTTCCTTAATCAATCTGTCATCCATTATATTCTCCCATCCTATTGCCCTACACCCCCACATGCAAGTCAATCTTAGCCATTGCAGCATCTCCATGGCTAAAACTCAACCCACTGTTTCATATAGTACAATAATCTATCTAGGCTACTAGCATCCCAGGCTAAAAACAATTTATTTTGGTCAGTTTATATATAATTTCTTTACCTCTTTCACAGTCTGTATAGTACCATACTACCATTATATGCATGTAAGATCCAAAAAACATAAATCAAGAAAACACCCAAAACTCTGCATTCCCACAAACAAAATGTACACAGAAACAGACACATGAAAAACCTCAAAATCCACTGTTATAGACTTATAGTAAATACCTGCATTTTTTTTTAAATGTGTATCAGAGCCAATAATTGAACATTAAAATTAATCCATTTGGTACTATGGTATGATCAACCCAAATTGTCATTAAAGGGCCCAAATTGTCACACCCCAAAGTATATAGCAATGAATAAAGCAAATTAATCAGACAAATCTTGAATCATCAGACTGACATTGGACATTGTCAGTCCAAAATTCAGTGATCAATCAAGTAGAAAGCTCAAAACTTTGAGAATAAAAACATGGATGAACAAAAAGGGAATTTTGACAGAATTAATGAAATGATCTTTTTACATTAAACTGTGGGCTGTGGCATCCTAAGCAACATAAACAGGTGAATAATCAAAATCAGTGAATTCAGTGAATTTTTTTGTTACTTATATGGGCTGAAATCAATGAATCATTGTAAAATCTACAACAAAAACATCATTAAATTATCTGGTTCATGTACAGAGATGAGATTTACCAACTTCTAACCACCCACCGCAAGATGTTTTTGATGCAATAAAGCAACAGAGAAACGAGGGGTCATAATTGGTGGCAGTGATAAATAGATTCCACTTGTGACTCAACCAAGACAATGTAGGACTCTTCCTCTTTCATCACACTCCAATCCAACACGGAAAATCTTAAATCTTGAAACCCTTTTTCCCAGTAATTTTGTTTTTCTAATCTTGGGCACAAAACCCTAATCTTGAACCGCTTACCCACAGCGAAAGATTGAGTCTTTGGGAGGAAATCTCGAGGGATTCTTGAAAACTGAAAACAGAAAAAGAAGAAGAAAAAACCCTATGTCGGAGGGGGAGTCTTTGCCGGACGATCTCCGGTGCAATCGGACGGACGGGAGGCAATGGCGGTGCAAGCGGCGGGTATTGGAGGGGAAGAAGCTCTGCGACATTCACTATATGCAGGGGAGGCATCGGCAGATGAAGCAGAAGGTCCCGGACTCGCTGAAATTCGAGCGGGCGAGGAAGATGAAGAAGGCGCCGGATAAGGGCCACGAAATTGGGGTTTCCAGGCGGGAGAAGACGCTGAAAGTGGTGAGGAAATTGAAGGCGGCGGCGAAGCGGAAGCGCTGCGTTTCCGAGGCTTTGGATGAGGCGTTGAAGAGAATGGAGCTGAAGCGAGGGGATTTGCCATTGGAGCTGATTCGGGTGTTCTTGAAACGCCAAGTGGAGAAGAAGAAACAGAAGGAGCTCAAGAACGAGAGTGACGCATCAGTGGAATTAATGCGTGAATTGCCCAATGCTGTAATGGCTATCCCCAATTTACCTTCCAATAACCTCAACAATGGCGGTTTCATCTCTGATGTCAAATTGGGGGCGGATCCCTTCTCGGCTAGGCAGTTTAGGTCAAAGAACATTGAACCTCCTCCCATCACCACACTGCAGGTCTCTATTTTTTTTTTTAACAGATACTGCATTGTAATAGAGTCAGTATGCATAGATACTGCATTGTAATTGAGTCAGTAGTATGCATTGCATTAATTTGATTGTATGAACTTGCAGGCTGTGCCATTTGCGAAGAATCTGAAGAAAGTGAAGAGGAAGAAGTGCCACTGGTGTAGAAGAACCAACTATAGGGTTCTCGTCAAATGCTTGAGTTGCAAGAAGCAATTTTTTTGCATGGATTGCATTAAAGAACGGTTTGTGATTCATTCCCCTACAGTGTCCTGTTTTAGCTTCCATGTTTACTTGATAATCCATGTGAACTCTTCAGAATTGATACTCCATACTAGTCTTAGTGTGTAGAATTGACAATTTAGACAATTTACTGCAGTTTTGTAGTGTCATTATACGAAATAATGAATTGGAACTAAATGGAAGGAGGAAAGTGAAAGAGCAATGCGAGGGAAATGATAAAAATAGGGGCTTAATAGTCTATCTCATTGATATTCGAGTTTCGTGGATACTATTATGCAAGCATAAAATTTGATGTTTCTTGGACTTAGAAAGAGCGGTATCTGGATTGAAAATAAATTTTGGGTAGTAACTACTGCAGCATGGAGCTAAAAGGAACATTTAGATCCTCTTGTACTTGTAAATACTCTCTCTTTTATGACCATAAATTGTAATTTATGAGACAAAAGCCTAAAAGTTCATTCCTTGGTGTTTACTGTTTGTTGTTCCTTCTCTTTTTCGTCTTTTATTTTTGAACAAGATGCATTTAAGGTACCACAATTATTACTATTTCTTTTTGGGACAAAAGTTGCCTCAATTTCTTGTAGAGGAATCGCTTGTAAAAATCTGATGTTTGAGTTGCTTTAGGCACCTTGAGAAGCCGGAGATTAAAGCAGCATGCCCTGTATGTCGTGGGAGCTGCAGCTGTAGAATCTGCACAAAAACAAAATCAAAGGCTATCAACTTCAAGGTCTGTCCTACAAAATGCTGAATTTTTAGTGTCGGTGAGCGTATATTAATGCTGATGCACCTGCCTATGTATGATCTTATCAGGAATTTTATAGGGACAAGAAAAGGGTTAACAAAACTCGACTGCTTTATTATCTTATCCATTCACTCCTTCCTGTGCTGGAAAAGATTAACCAAGAACAGAGCATTGAGTTGGAGATAGAAGCTAACATATCAGGTGCAAATCCCGACTTTACCTTGGCATCTTTGTGCATGTTTGTTTTTGAATCTAGTCTTAAGCTCTATGTTAAATAGGAAAAGAAAACTCGGAAGTCCAGATACAGCAGGCTGCAGTGGGCCTCAAGAAGTTATATTGCTGGTAAGTTGACCATTACTAGAAACTTTTGTTGTAGTTGAGGAATACTCTCTAATGTCTACATTGCTGTCTTTGTGGCCCATGGAATTGAACGTGGAGCAGCAGTAACTGTAAGACTTCCGTTCTGGATTACCACAGAAGCTGCTTAAACTGCTCTTTTGTACTTTGCATAAATTGTTGCTCGGAGCTTCGACAAAGATATGAATGTTCTAAGTCCAACGGGGCAAGCAGAGGGAAATCTTCTGATGTTGATGATGATAATGAGTTAACGGTGAGCATGAAGCAGACTAGTACCTCTAGGCTAAGGTCATCCTGGACGCAACTTGCATCTTCAATATCGTTATGTAACTGGGAACCTTCCATTGATGGCAGCATATCTTGCCCACCTACAGAATCTGGTGGTTGCAGTGGTGGGTTTCTTCACTTGAGATGCCTTTTCCCTTGCAATTGGTTTAAGGAGCTGGAAATTAGTGCCCAAGCGACATTGTGCCACGAAAAGTATGAAGAAACTAAAGATGCTTCTGGGTCATGCTCACCGTGCAAGGAAGGTGATCATAAAGATTGCGGGGTAAATAATTTGCTTGTGGAATTGGCTCAAAGACTAGATACAAATGACAACTTTCTGTATTGCCCCACTTTGAAGGATCTCTGGGAAGAAGACTTTGAAAACTTTCAGAAACACTGGGGAAAAGGTCATCCTGTTATAGTAAGAAATGTGCTCCGGAGTTCTTCAGAATTGTCATGGGATCCCGTTTTTATGTTCTGCACTTACCTTGAGAAGAGGTCTAAGTGTCCAAAAAATAAAGAAGCTACAAAAGCGCCAAATTCCCTGGACTGGTGTGAGGTCAGTATTTTGTCTATCATTAACTCTTAGATTATATCGTCATATATCTGGTTTTAATTAACGTTTGGTGCCAAGTTTTAATTAACGTGCAGTGTTATGCTGTAGTATTATAATGTTTTGTTTCAAAACCAATGTTCTTATAACTGAAGAAGCATCCTTTTGATGGTTGCTAACGATGATGACTATAGTACTGGAAGTACAAGTCTGATCTCGACCATTCATGTGTCAATGGCCTTTCTTAGGCTTATAGCAATAAGTACTATTTTTTTTAATCTTAGAATTGGCTAACAATTCATTTCTCGGACACCCTTCTGGTGGGGCCGTATCCTAGAATTGATTGCTGCACGCAACAACACCGAGAACGCCTAGTAATACTGCAGACCTTAGCCTTTTCTAGCCTTTTAGATTAACAGGATTCAGCCAATCCATTTAATGCTAATTTTGTTTTCCTTTTGAAATTAATTTTTATGAGCTATTCTGTAGCTTGAGTATGATACTAGGTACTAATAACTTTTTGCTCGATATGTTCTATATTTGAACATTTGAATACTTGCAGGTAGAAATTGCCAGAAAGCAGGTCTTTATGGGGTCATTGCAATGGCAGACACATGCAGCTATTAGGCAACAGATGATAAAGTTTAGAGCATGGCTTTCTTCCCATTTATTTGAAGAACAGTTTCCAGTGCATTATTTGGAAATCTTACGAGCTTTGCCACTTCAGGAGTATATGAATCCCAATTCTAGTCTCCTTAACCTAGCGGTGAAATTACCAGGGGAAATGGCATCACCCGACTTAGGTCCTTCTATCTATATCTCATATGGTGGGTCCGAAGAGCTGGTGCGAACTGAATTCACAACTAACCTGTGCTACGAGTCTTATGATGTGGTAGGATTATTCTCCCCAGAACAGTGGTCTTTTTGTTTTCCTAGTAATTGAATTTAAGGTGTTGAAATCAAGAACATCTTTATATGCCACCACATTATTAGTTTGAAGGATCTGAAAATATTTATGATGTGTTTCATTGGTTTTGGTCTCAGGTGAACATTTTAGCATATGCTACGGATACGCCCATATCTAAAGAACAGCTATGTAAAGTTAAAACTTTGATGAAAACATTTGGCGCTAAAGATCAGAGGGAATGTACAAGCAATTCTACTGATCAAAGAGGGAAATCATCTCTGCAGAGTGAAGATACTGAAGAATCGGGCTTGCAGGATGTGAATGGAGAGCACGCGCAATTGCCTGATGCTATCGCGAAAGTGCCCTTCTATTCTGCTGACTCACATAAAGGCCAAACATTTGGCGTTGACGACAGTAATCTGTTAAGTGACAGTGACTGTGACTCGGGATCTGATTCCGAGGGCTCAATACTCTGCTCTGAATCAGTCGACAGATTAACAGACTCGGACATTGATGATTTCTTTCATGATAGCTTAGAATCCAGCAATACTCACGGTACAGAAAACTCTGCTACAATTTGTGGGGCTCAGTGGGACATTTTCCGCAGACAAGATGTCCCAAAACTTCTGGAATATCTCAGGAGGCACTCTAAGGAGTTCATCTCTGCTTGCAGCTATTCTAAACAGGTATTTACCAATACAAACATTCCCATAAATTTATAGCATCTGAGATGTAACTGATTCTTTGTGATCTCTGTTTTGGTCAATCTGTCACAGCCTGCGCATCCAATTCTTGATCAAGATTTCTTCCTCGACGCATATCATAAACTAAAGCTTAAAGAGGAATTCGGTAATTTCAGTTCCTGATCTTTCTCCATTTTCGTTCCATTGCTCATGTTCTTGAAGTGATTTCTCGTTTATTTTTGTTAGATGTTCAACCATGGACGTTCGACCAACATCCTGGCGAAGCTGTGATCATCCCCGCTGGATGTCCATATCAAATTAGACAACTTAAGGTAGCTCTAATCTTATACATGACATGAACTCGAGCATTTCCTGGACACACACACTTGTATGTGTGTTGCATAACGGCCATAACCATTAGTCTTCTGTCTGTATAATTCTTGAAAATGTTATATGCAGTCATGTGTGAACATTGTTTTGAACTTTCTGTCACCTGAAAACGCGGCTGAGTGCATCCATTTGAGCGATGAAATTCGACTCCTTCCTGCACACCACAAAGCCCGAAGAAAACTGATGGAGGCAAGTTTCACGACACTCTTACTTCTGCTATTATCTTTTCGTCATGTGTCTTGACAAAAACACGCAAACAGGTCAAGAAAATGGCTGTATGTGGGATTCGAGATGCAGTTGGAGAAATTCATGACATAACTACAAAATTGCCCTCTTGAACCGTTCTGATAACCCAAAACGTCCGTCTTTCCTGAAGAACCCAGACTTCTATCGCGCCATTTGCCAAAGGTGACTCCTTTTTCAGGCTTATTCATACTGTCTGTAAACTGTAAACAAGTAAAACTCATTTCTTTTCATTCATTCTTGATAAAGGGTCTGCACCTGTGTTGAAAAATCACAAAAGCTCTTTATATTCCCGTGTGCACGAAAAAATGGCGTTCCCGGGCTGATTGATTCATGTAATTGGTTTCTTCTTCTTCATCATCATCATCTCTGTGAATGGCTGTGTCTTGGTGGTGATCATGCAAGGTAAAACTGAAAAAATATGATGGCAGTAAATTTGTAGTGATTCTGCATTTGGTTGTTGTGGGGTTCACTGAAATCATTGTTTTGGACAGGCAAATATAATTGACAACAATTTTTGTGTAATAGCAACGATGGAACAACCTTATACTTCCCCCAACTTTACTTGTTTCTTTCATGTGTAAATTGTTTGCTGTAAATAACATTTCGTTTTAAGTTAATGTTTGACAGTCTTATAGCTAATACATTTATACATGCTTTTAAATGAGTTAACTAGTATCGCACGGCCAAATTTTGTAGTTATATTTATAAGTGTTTTAATTTAATATTTTGTAATAATAAAAGAAAAGCATATGATCTATATTGTACTATAAAGCATCTTAAGAAATAAACCTTTGGTATTATGATACAAAGTAAATGAAATTACAAATTATTAAAAATTTCTTTTACAATATTAGTAGTTGAAGAAGTACCATTCCCATCAGACCAAAGCCATCTCCAAATATACCATTATTTGGATCAGATTGGCACACCGTATCACAACTAAGATATGTTTGGCCAAATAAATAGGAAACATAACAAGACAAGAATGAATGATAGTCATGACTGAATTGAAGATTAATTGGATTTAAATACACTACATTTACATACACGATACATATATATAAAGTGAGAGGATGATCATCTAGCGCTTCTTGTTGGTAGCCGATTGTTTCTGGGAGTTGAAGTAGAGTGCGACCACCGGAAGGCCGAGCCCGTTGTCGGCGGCGAACTGGCGAGTCCTGAAGTTTCCTCGACCCTCCGGCGGCTTCTGCGGCACCTGCATGGCCTCCCTCTGCCGGAATAGCGCCAATACGTACCGATGTATTCCGGTCGGCGGCGACGGCCCTATGTATTCCACCACCTCTCTCCCTGCAATATAATTCCAAAATACCATTAAATACTGCTAGATCGATTTTTGAATTTGTGTGATCTCGTTCTTATAAATATAAATAAGGTCCTATTAAAAGTTTAAGCGTACTCTTTAAAACTAATATGTATAGAATAATTTTGTCATACTCAATTAATTGGGTCCTAATTATTAGAAGAGAAAAGTGATTTGGAATAAACCTAATGCGTTTTAGAATTAATTGTACATCAGAATTAATTGTAAATTTTTTTATTTTTTAAGTAGCTAGGTAAAAAATAAGTGGTGAGCCCCTAAAAATTGAAGTCCGATGCTGTTGCTCATTTTGAGCACTCTAAAATCCAACCACGAATACGGCATATATTACACCGAATTTTAGCATTATTATTAACCTTTAGAGGCTTCTGATCCCTCTGGAATATCCGTAACGATCCTGAAATTTAACAAGAAAATGAAAATGAAGAATTATTTAATTTGATTAAAAAAATAAATTTCCAGAAAATTAATTAATTAATACAATCATTATACCAATGAAGCCACTCTCTGAAAGTTGGTTCACTGGGACTAGGAGCATCAGGATCCACCATAATCTATCAACAAAGAATTACAGGCATCAAGAATGTATAAATTAAATTAAAGAATTCTTTTTACAAAGCCTATTTGTCTTCTTATTTTGAATCAATAAGCTATAAACAATTTTTTATCAGTTAGGCTTCAGATTTAATTAAGCACACAGATAGTGACAAAAAATGTGACAAAAAACTTACGAGAGTATAAAGAAGTGACAAAAAACTTACGAGAGTATAAAGATTGGGAGAAGCAGGGGAACCATTGATGTGAACTGAAGGCTTCTGGGCAGCTAAGGAAGGAGTGATCTCAACGCCATTGGCAATCTTTTTGGAACCATAATCGACGGTGAACTCTACGACGGGAACGAACATGTCGAGCACGTCGCCGATCACTTTTCCGACCACCAACGGATCGACGGACCTCGGATTAGCGTTGGCCATGCTATGTTAGTTTCTTGGACAGTGTTTGACACAGTTTATAAGAAAAAAGAGGGAAATGTAGTGAGGCGGACACGTAGAGGGAGGAGTTGGGTATTTGACACGTGGACCTTCTAAAGACTATGCAGGTTGGAGGACACGTGTTCAGATGAGAGGTATTCTGGATTTCCGGAACAACGTTGGACAAAGGATCGGAGTTTATTTTGTAGAGCATCTTTATTAATGGAGTTTTTTCGCAGTCTTTGAATAATTTTTTCGAAATAGAAAACCAGAGGGAATTAAAAAAAAAAGGAATAAATTTGTTTAAAAAACAAAGATAGGTCACCATGCTTACTATTCTAATAAACCCAGCATTGCAGATGAATTTTTATTTTCTCTCACATACCTCCTCTTCCCTCCATGTCATTTGCTATTGTACTATGAACCTCCAATTAACCATTGTTGTAGATACTCTAAAATAGACCTAATTCAAAAAATAAACTTGTAATACACTAAAAATTGATATATATAAGTTTTTAGTACACACACATCAAATATAATGAGCAACAGGATTCATGAACTTATGTTAAATAAATCTGTGATATGTTAGAATTTTAGTCCAAAAATTGTCTGTCTACAGTTAACACATTTTGCACATGCAGTTAATAATTTTTATACCTGTAAACAAATAGAATGCTTATAACATTGTAATTATAGATACATAAATTGTTAACTGCGAGTAAAGAATATGTTAACTCCAGATACAACTAACATTTTATGTGTTGTAGTTAAAAATTTATTTGTCTGGTATTTATCATGTTATGTGTCTATAATTACTCTGTAATAATGTACTTTCAATTTGTTTACAAGTACAAAAATTGTTAATTACTGGTGCAAAATGCGTCAACTATAAATACATAATCTAAAGATTATTTTTAGACCAGATCCACAATACAAGATAGACTCTGATCCATGGTATAGTTTACCGTATCTTACAATATGGACCCAAGTCTAGATATAAGAACTGAACAAAGAAATGATGGGCTGCCTAGTGTCCAATTGACAACTTAGGTTATGATAGGAATGTTTCCTAATTGGCCCATTTATTATTGGGCTTCCATCTCAAAGAATAGTCCAAAACATATGGACTCATTACATTGACTTGGGCTTATCATCAACACCAAGCCTAAAGCCTTCTTATTTATTTATTTTTTATTTTAATGATTACTCTATTGTAGATTTTCATGATTTGTGGTGAGCTAGTTTACAAAAGAGTAAATGACAATGATCAAGGTGACAAATGTGGTCGTTATTGTCTTTCTACATGCAAATTTTGTTTTATACGTTTAGATATCAAAGTGTTACTCACCGCTTCTACTATAGATTGACAAAGGAGGTATATTACAGGACGTGGCTTAATTATATTGTAGACCAATACGTCCATCAAGTGTATGTATTCCATACCATAATCTATTACTCTAAACACTCAATAATTCCATAGTGTTAAAATTGTTTTTTTTTTTTTCTAATCAAATGATGGACAATAAGATAAGCTCAAAATATGATCTGTCATATACCTTTAATTTCTTTTCAACCACGAAAAGAAACAACCAAATGGTGTGCATATGACAAATGCAGCAAAAATATTTGACCAAAAACCCTATCATTTTTCTGAAAAGTGAAAAAGATAACGCTATCGTGAAACATATATTCCATAAGAGAAATGTTGCAAGGTCATCAACAAAGAAAATAATAACAATAATGTAACAACCTAAAAGGCTAAAATAATTGGTTATTATATTGGTGGAATAGGCGCCATGCATGCACTTTTTCTTCCATGCCTGCTAACGTGGTGCAATACTGTCTTTTAATACTCTCAAGAGAAACAAAGAATTAAGCAACATGGAAGAATTATAATGATGAAAATGTAGAATTAATATTACAATGCCCGAGGCCCGCATTTTCGTGGGCAAAAAATTCTAGGCCCTAACACGCCCCTCCGAGGGACGGTTTAGGGCTGGTCCGCGAACTTCGACCCACCTTGACACTCATAATTTTGAGCGAGTTTACTACCATTATTTAGGTAAGGTCAAAGTTCAAGTTCTAAGTGAGAATTTTAATTTGATATATTATATACTCAAAACAGATATTGAGCGGATGAGAAATTGATTCTCAAATTGTACCGATTGAATTGAAAAAAATAGAGTTTTGAAATGTTTCTAAGTAGTTTTGTAAGTACATGGAAAAACATGTGAGAAATATATTAGTATGTAAAATTTGTTTCTAGCGCAACGGTCAACTCTAAAAGCTTGCACTTTGGCACATCTATCCATTATTGATATAAGTCATAACTCATCAAATGCAAAATCCGAATAATTTTTTCTTTTTTTAGGTCTTCAAATATATTTTAAAATAGTGACAATCAAGCTATATATATATATACACACACACACACCCACACAACACACACTAATCCCTTTTTTGTGGTATTACTAATTCAAAACTTTGCAAGGGAATTTTCTTTGGGCGGTTGATAGGAGGGAAAAGTGAGATTGTGACTTTTTTGGATGGTCGGAAGGTCCATTATGTATACACAAATTTTCGACACGTACATTTTACGATAAGTCACCTTTTACATCCGAAAAATATTTCACGTGCGATTATATACATAATAAAAATGGTTTTATGTACAAGTATATACATAACTTGTTTTCCAATAATGATTGAGAGCACTGCAATTAATTATAGTTAATTATTATTAGAGTAAAAAATTTTAATTTATTATGTATTTATGTATATTATTATATTTTTAGATGACGAAGAAAATTCACAACCACTACTCAAAGAGTATACATTAAATAAACTTTATATCTGTGTAATAATTTAAAAATCACACAAAAGAGGTAAACTTTAATTACTCTTGTATAGCAACGAATTTCTCTCCGATCCTCACCTTAAAAATTACCTTCATATTAATTATTATACTTAAGGGTATGTATTGGGGTGGGTTTTGCTATTGTTTCTTCCCAAAAGGCCGGTTTAATACCCAACCCAAAGGGCCCAACAGAGCATCTCAATTGAACACACAGGATAGACATTTGCTTACTGCGCAAAAGGGGCCCCACTCACTTTGAGAGGTCGCTCCCACACTGCCGTTGGTAAGACTCGATCCCTAGTATTTCTTTCCAAACTTCACCCATATGATCAATTGATCAGCTGCCCATGCGGGGTATTGTTAGTTGGAAGTATGGATGATACAAAGGCAAGTACTTGTCTATTGGAACTTTGGAAGTGTAATTTGTGGGCTATTACTTGAGAGCGGAGTTTAACTAGTGACACTCTTTTTTTTTTGAACAAAACTAGTGACACTCTAAAGTAGTGATTTTAGGTATTCATCGTCAACTAAAAATTAAATATTTAAAAAAAGTCGTCTAAAATGTCAATCAACATCGTGTCAATTGATACAAAATACAATAATCCATCATATGACTAGTTGCAATGATACTATTATGGTGACAATCTTCCCACAATATCCCGTATATCTAGGGTCGGTCCAAAGGTTTTATAGGCCCTAGGGTGAAATAAATAAAAAAAGCTCCTATCATTTTACTGTGGACCGCGATCCATAATGCATGGTAGTCCATGCATCAAAACGACGTTGTTTTGATTAATGAAAAGAAACGGCTTCGTTCCGCACGGTTAACTTTGTGTGTATAACATATTTAGTTTCATTTTATATACATTACAGTTCCCTTTCAACACAACTATAGTTTCTTTTTGATATATATAACTACAGTTTCATTTGACATTATAACACTCAAATATGTGAATATGTTATTTAGTTTTCTTTCAACACAACTGTTGTTGAGTATCTGAGTGGTTGCTATGGTGTATGCGCGACCGGTGACCCTTATACTCTTGGGCGGCTGGGCGGCATGAGCGGTGGGTGTGCGACAACATCTCTTTTAGTCTTCGTGAGTTCAGTTCTCGATTCCCATAAACAATTAACGCTATTATTTTTTTAATATATATTCCGTTCGTCTCATTTTATGCATGTGTTGTGTTCGGTTAACGAGACTTGACTGAAGATATAATACTCCGTATATCTTATGGCCTATGAGCCCCCTATAGAGATGGGCCTTGGGCAGGTGTCCACCCTGCACCCCCTTAGGGCTGACCCTACGCATATCTCAAGTGACAAGTAAAGTTATATCTAGAACCGTCTAAGATGTCAATCAACCGCAATAAATCATTATATTAAACATAATCATGTATAAATAAATCGGTCAAATATAGTTTAAGGATATATACGAATCTTTTTGAACCCCAATTATTGTATACTTGAACCCATTCAATCAGAGTCAAGATATATAGGCCGGGTACTCAAGTTTACCTGATTTGCTGTGTCATTCGTAATGAGAAGGCAACATTATTCTAGAAATAGCACTATTGACGTAGACGTGACGTTGAGCTTACAAGCGTGGATTGGCGGTAGCCACAAGTGTGTGAGAGCATATAACGTTTGACTTGCTATATATTGTACCGTACAATCGAACAGCTGTGAAATGTCCGATTAGTCCGTCGGCGGCCGATATATGTAGTGTTTCGTAAGTAAATACGTAATTTAAGACTGCGTAGGGGATGTGAATGAAGAACATGGCCGCCAATTCAAGCAGGCAATAAAGGGTGTACACTTGTATAGTAGCTCAAAAGTGTTAAATTACTGGTTTCACTAGGACACTAGAGTCAATCGGACATGTTATCCATGCTTGGAATGTCATGCACGTCATGGATCATTTCTCTTACAATATACTACCTTTTTTTTTGGGGGGGGGAGGACATTTTTTTTTTTTTAAATTCAAAATATTATATCATGAACAACATGAATCTGCACATGCATGTCCATAAGGAGTGATAGATACTCCGAGTAGGGTGCCCAGTTAAAAGTGTGCCCTGGTATGAGGAGCCCGCATCTCGACCACCTTGCCTAGCAGAGAGGCCGGTTCCGGCAGGCAGGATGCCTGCCCGGTGCTGGCAGTCAGGTTGTGGCGCTTGACCGGGTGCAACACTCTGAGGTGGATAAGTAAAGATCTTCCAGAGATTCTTTCAGATTTGGTGATGGATTTCTTTGTTCGACAGTAGGAAAGAAATATGGCGGCCTATGCAGCTTTCCTAAGAGTAAATTTATTAATTTCTTCTTTCTTTCAATCTAAAAAGCTCACTAATCTTATAAAGTACCCCATGGATCACATTGTAATGAGTTCTGATTTTAATAGAAGGGCAGTTACTCTCTTTATCCTCTCAATCTTTTTTGCTTTCACCCTATTGTTTTAGGGTTGTGTTGGCCCGCCGTCTGGCTACCCCGTGACCGTAAAACCAACAAGGAGGTAAATCGACTCAATCTAGCTTCGAGACACAATACTAAACAGTACACTTTTATGCACAAAAAGTCCAATTTGAATCCAAATTAAATCCAAAATTTCAATGTTTGTGACAAGAATCAAATCCTACAACTCCAATAAAAGCGAGTCTTAAGTGATGATTCTCATCCTGACTAATGCCCTATGAGCCTCTTACAAGATACTTTAAATTAATTTCACTATTTTAGATCAAGTTTAATAATGGAAGGTTTGGTTATTATTTTATTTCTTGTAAAAACAAAGTAGACAATCAAACTTTATAAATTCTGGTTAAAATTAAGTATAAATGGTTTCCCAATCAGACGAACACTGAATTGGATCGATAGCAGAGTAACCCATTTAATTTGGCTTATAATTTCTTATAACTGTTGATATTATATAATCCAAGACTTAACTGATATGATCCACTAACACATCAAGAATTTTAGAAAAATGTATGAGTGCGAAATGTTCTCTTATTAGAGGACAAGTGATTACAAGATTGCATGCAATAATACTAAATTAAAGAAGCAAAGAATAGATTGAATATTGTGTATGTGTATAATGCAAGATCAAAACCCTATTTATAGTTTATCTAGACGACTAACCTAGGGAGTTGCCCCTATTTTAACTAGGAAAAAATAAGTAGGCTACTTTACATAATAAGATTGCATGTGACAGTGGCCAAGGCTTTGTGGTCTAGTGACATTTGGTTGCACTCCCATATAAAAGAGTGTGGGTTTGAGTTTCATTGGAGGTGATATTGACAATATTGACTACTCTTTGTGTTTCAGTAGGGGGAAAGTAGAAGAAAGTGAGATCGGAGGAGTGTGTTGACAAAGAACTTGATCTCAGCTGCTGAAGTTTCTTTCGACGATTAATATAATTTACCTTTATGATTAAAAAAAAAGAAGAACGTGATCTTCAAGACCTCAATGTTCGATCTTGACGAAGCATTCTCCCAAAACAAACAAATTAATCAGAATAAATTTGATGTGTGCAAAAAAGTTCATTCAAGCTTTTTGAGCCCATCATTAATTTTTTATTTGCATCCTTTTTGTGCACAAGAGAGTTAACCAGTTGAGCATGCTTTTTAGTACATGCATTTCTAATGTGGAACAAAAGTTACATAAAAGGTTTGAAACTCCATTTTAACCAAACCATGTATATTTCAAAAATTAATTTTTCTTACACCTGTTATCTATTTTAAATGTATAATATATTAATTCATCTCATCAACTAATAAAATCTTAAATGAACCACATTCAAATTAATACTTCAAAATGTAGACACCAATTTATGTTAATGTTTTCAATACCCTCCCATCTAAAAATTAACGATTTTACAAGAAACAATCTCCTCCTTCTAGGTCTCATTTTCGGTCCAGCCTCAAATCATAGCCACTATTTCCGAACGACTCAGACATGATGACTTGATTGCTACATGAATCGAATGATCATTCCACCGAAATTAATACACTATTACGTTAACCAATCTTCAGAGTGAATTGACTTTTGTTGTTCACATTAAATACAAATGTCATTCATTTGTAGCAACTCGCTAGCTTAAATAGTTGAACTATTTTTGGTCTATGACCATACTTTTGTCTTATTCATATATAATAACTTGTCATTCTAATGAACAATGCTCATATAGCTATCTTGTCGGTTTCCCCCTCAATCATATCAATTCCGCATGTGCAAATATTGAAACATAGAAGCCAGCTGGCATATGAGTGAAAAAAGAAATTCGTAGTCATTACCAAGTGTATATTGAGTAAATTTTGTATTGTGATTTTAGTTGACAAATGATCACAACAGATAGGTAAATCAGTCTAGGTTGTCTATTGGCTCAAACAAAAAAAACATATATATTGCTTCTGCTAAGAGTCAAATTTATAGCATATATTGGAATTATCAAGTTAACATCCTAACCAACTTTGCTGGAGTTGTCCCCACTTGCATATTTTCTTTTCCCAATAGGTTGAATCCCCAACCCCTGAGCCAACAGATGGAGAATATACATCACGGTAACTCGGTGCCTTGTGACTCAATAGACAATGTCAAATGTTGGTGCCTTGTGATCTCCCAAGTTTAAACATAATCTTCACACTGTCACTATCAAATTTTGAACATTGATCTCTTTCTCACTTGAAATTAATTAATTAATCACTTGAAATTTGGAATAATCAATGCTAATATGTGACTGGTATCTAATTGATTAATTTGGTATCTTAATATATATCAAGAGATTTGTCATCAAATTATTAGTGTGATTTGTTTTTGTTTTGGTATCTTAATATATATTATTTACTTGTGATTTGTTTTTTTTTTTTTTGGTTGCTAATATGCGTGAATGAGTGTCGAATCAAGTTGAATAATAAACGAAGTTTGTATTGGTTATTCAAAAAAAAATTAATGTTATATTTGAAACGGCGTATGAATCACATAATAATTCATATATATTATTTATATGTGATTGAATTTTTTATGGTAATACGTGTGAAAGAGTGTTAAATCAAGTTGAATAATAAACGTAGTTTGTATCTGTTGTTAAAAAATTTCATATGTTATTTTTGAAAAAATTACATATTAATGAATGGGTGTCGAATCAGGTTGAATAATTAATTGAGTTTATATTGGTTATTCAAAAATATCAGATGTTATTTTTGAGGAAAAATTGCGAGTTTGGTCCTGAGTTTTAACCAAGTTCCGTCTCAGTTTCTAAAATATGAATGTATTTGAGTTTAGTCCCTCAATTATTTGCGAAGTGGCGAGTTTAGTCCCCGACTGTTAAATTTGACTGAAAAATTAAAAAATATTTAAAATTTGAGAGGTAAAGTAGGAAATGCACATTTATTTTGCAAAGTAGCGAGTTTAGTCCCCAACTGTTAAATTTGACTGAAAAATTAAAAAATATTTAAAATTTGAGAGGTAAAGTAGGAAATGCACATTTTATTCTCTTTATTATATCAAAATCACTTTCACAACATTATTTTTCACTTCTTAGCATCTTATTTCAAGATTCATCAATTCTAAAAGCATTTCAATAATTTTAGTATGACTTATTAATTAGGAACCTGGTTCTCGTATAACAAACATAAGACTTAGCACAAACAAAGAAACACTTGATCATTGTCTTCAGGCATGTGAAACACACCATCCTAAAAGTTTATGATTTCTCTTACTAAACATCAAGTGTAATCAAACCATAACTTTAAATATTTTTTTTTTAAATTTTTTCGTCAAATTTAATGATAAGAGACTAAACTCGTCACTTAACAAATAACTGACGGACTAAGCTCAGATACAATCGTATCTAAGGGACTGAGTCGGAACTTGGTTAAATCTCAGGGACTAAGCACAATTCAATTTTCCCTATTTTCGAAGCTCATCAAATAATGATTCATATATATTATTTACATGTGAATTTTTCTGCTAATTTGTGTAATAAACAAAGTTTGTGTTATTTTCAAAAAAAAAAAAAAACAAAGTTTGTGTTGTGTTATAATCTAAGATTGTGTCATGGTCACTCAATTGAGTTATAATGCACATGTACCAAATCACACTAAAAAATTGAATTCAACTAATTAGCTAGTCTACTCATGGTCTTATAAACTCATATATCCCCTCCTATTTTATCAATGTGGACTCTTAGCGGTTGTTATGCCATGGAACCGACCCAAGCCCATGTTCACAATTTTAATACTCTATGTTCACAATTTTAGAACTCTATACTCACAGTTTTTAAACTCTATGTTCACAATTTTTGAAATCTATATTCATAATTTTACTCTATGGTCACAGTTTCAGAACTCTATATTCACAATTTCATAACTCTGTGTTCACACTTTCATAACTATATATTTAATAGTATAACACAATTTTTGAGTCTATATAACAAAATTGTGAATATAGAGTTTAAGAATTGTGAATATTGAGTAATGTAATTTTGTATATTGAGATTTAAAATTGTGAATATAAAGTTCTAAAATTGTGAACATAGAGCTCTAAGATTATGAATGTAGAGTTTTTAAATTGTGAACATGGACTTGGGTTCACATGGTAAGGTGGACCCGGGGTCCACAACATAATTTGCCGACTCTTAGCATTCGCCCCCAAGTGGATAACTGGGCCATTTTGAATCTAAACCGATTGGCAACTTAAAATTGGACCAAAATGATTCTCCCTGAAACGAAAGTTATGGACGCCACCAAAGTAGATCAAACAAGCGGGCTTACGAAAGCTTGAACGCCACCAATACCCATAAACGAGTGAACACAAAGTGTACCGGACATACTTTATATAATCTAATACATGACTTTATAAGCTCATATATCCTCTCTTATTTATCAATGTCAACTCTTGGTTATTCAAAAATTTTGGATGTTATTTTTGAAATCCCATTGGAATCAAATATTAATTCATATATATTAATTACATGTGAATTTTTATTGTAATTTGTGTGAATGGATGTCAAATCAAGTTGAATAATAAATTAAACAAAGTTTGTATTGGTTATTCACAATTAATTTTCAAGTGTTATTTTGGAAAGTTAAAGCCCATCTAAATCAAATAATAACTCATACAATTATGAACTTGTAAACTTTTCTCCTAGTATGTGTAAGTTGGTGTCAAATCAAGCTGAATAATAAAATTTTTTATATTTGTTATTCAAAAACTTCACGTGTTATTTTTGAAAACTGTCTAAATGAAATAATAATTTATATACATTACCTACGTGTGAATTCTTCTACTAATATGTGTGAGCAGGTGTCGAATCAAGTTAAATAATAAACAAATTTTATATAGATTACTCACTTAAAATTTACAATTTGATTAAACTTTTAATTCAATTAATAATTTAAATAAGAACCAACATTTTCATGTGGACCTCCGTAAGTTTTACATGAAAAAGTCTTGGTCCAAAGGGATGGCAAAGAAGAATGGTGGCCTATGAAGTTAAAAGAGAGTGTGAAAGGAAGCACGGTATTAACAACCTTAACTAACAAGATTCAAACCTATAATCTCAACAAGTACAACAACACAAGTTCTTAACCATCCACCAATCTACCACACATCTTATTTACTAAAAGGAAGGTACTCTATTTACCTATGTGGAGATGGTTGACATCCGGTAGGAGACACGTGTACGCCTAAGATTGAAGGCAAGCCGATGCCGTACATTTGTCAACAATCCGGAAGGCTCTCTACACTATATAAGTCACCCTTCACTTCCCTTAAAAATCATCCATTGGACCATTTAATCACCTTGGTTTAGTGGTATGGGTTCCTAACCTTAAACCCATACACCAGGGTTTGATTCTTAGTAGCTACGATATTATTCTTAGTCCATTTCTTGGGTTATAGCTTGTGTTATTTATTATTATTATTATTTGGTTATTCTTAGTCCATTCCTCGGGCTATAGCTTGTGTTATTTATTATTATTATTTGGGCCGCCATTTTGAGCCAGTATCTTGAATTTTGTATGCACTCTTATTTTCTCCCGTTTTGTACCTATATGCCGATTTGTGTTATTTATTATTATTATTATTTGGTTATTCTTAGTCCATTCCTTGGGCTATAGCTTGTGTTATTTATTTATTATTATTATTTGGGCCGCCATGCATTTTGAGCCAGTATCTTGAATTTTGTATGCACTCTTATTTTCTCCCGTTTTGTACCTATATGCCGATTTATGGTGAATCCGGTTCTGACAAAATCATAATTGGGCGCGAGTGTAATAGGTATTTATATTTATCAAACGTATTAATATTAATTTGAAATAATTAGAAAGAAAGGTGAAATAAACCTCTAACTAATTATTTTAAAAAAAACTATTGTATTCTCGAACACAAAAATTATGATAATGTCACACCAATACAATCCATACTCAAATAATTAGAGATACATACCTATTAGGAAAATCCAGCGCATGGAGGCCACAATATATTTGTTCAAATTAAAATATATAGATATTGTATCGAAATAGATCGGTGAATGAGTAAGTGGTGCATGATTTTTATACAAAAAGTCAAGCAGTTCTTTTGTTAAATAATACAAAATTTAATACAAATAATGTTTCTTCTCCTTATATATAACACTCAAAAGGAAAAGTAAGTGATGATGAAAAAGCTATAATTTGTTTTCCTCTCTACATATGATTAGGACCGGACTTCTCCTCCGACATGGGCACATGGATACGGTTGTTAGAGCAACATCGGAGCTTCAGAAAAAACGTTAACACTTTCAGTACAATATTTAGTCGTACAATAGCAGCTCTGAAGTTCACCTCTACGCTGCATTTCACACGCAATTCAACAATCTAAGTCGACATATAAAACCAAAAGTGCTCTTTTTGTTAATTCCACGTTCATGATTACACATTTCGACACAAATTCTATTTCTGCCGAATAATGCAGGATCTGTTCATAACTACTTTCTCAACCTATTGAAGCACAAGAGTCAGTATCGAACCCACCACCTCCCGTATAAAGGGAAGAGTTTGATGCAACTGGACCACAAGGTCATCGGCTGTGCTCTTTTATAAATATACCATACTGACATCGTTAGTCGACTACTTGTATTCTTTAAAATAGCAATATAACTATGAAATTTTATATATAAATTTTTAAATTTTTAGTTCAACTATTATTATTGTATATTATCAATCAGAAGTGACAAAAGTTAGTTTAAGATTATAAAGTCATTAGATAGTCTTTAAAATTAATGTCAATTAAATTAAAATAGTGACAAAAGGCCAAATACAATCACCGTCATGGATTAAATATAAAATGGCAGTATTAATAGTCAAAGCATAGTGATGCCTATCGAGGGAGTTAACAGTTAAACTTGATGATTATAACAGTGATAAGTTGTTTATCAAATCACAATTATTTAAATTGGAGAAAAAAAAGAGGAGAAAATTTCAATGTTGATAAGGACATTTTTGTACCACTTATAAGTATATAGGCGACTTTTAGCATGATATATGTGAATAGGGCAGGGTTTGACTTAATCAAAATGAATTAGAGAAATAATTGAGTGAATATTTAATTTTAAAAAAAATAACCAAGAGTTATATTAAATAGAAAAAATAGGTTGAAATTTAAGTATTTTAATTAATTAACATATTTTAACTTGTTTTAAAAAAAACATATTTTAACCTAAAATAAGATTTTAATGATAGTTTATTATATTAACCTTAAAATTCAAATATATATGATATATTAAATAGAATACATTATTGTTACAAATTTGTCAACTCCAATCAGTGTTATAAAAAGAATCTACTTAATTATTAAATATAAATCAAAACAATTAAATTATCAAATATTACGACGTAAAGATTTAAAAATTACAATAGAAAACATATCATTACTATTTAAATAATTCATTATTCAGCTATTCATAATTGTACAATGCTTCTTTAGCTATAAGGTAACTTTTTAAACATTTTTTTTTCAAGCTCTTCTTTAGTTGCTGTGAATGGGCAGCTATCACCATGTTCTTCTCCATTAATGGCCGAAACCTTGGCATGTAATGTAAATTAAAGCTGCTTTAAACCGATTAAAAGAACGTCAACTAGCTTCAGTGTGTCTATTCATAGACTGTTCTCTTTTACGTGGTTATCTGTTGTCAACTCGTGAGGTGCGGTGGTATGTGGATGGGTGTCACTATAGAGGATTGCAAGTCTTTGATATGTTCTTTTGCCTTTTGTTCAGTTATTTTAGTTTCTAAATCACTAAATAGTATTGCTCATACTTTTGCTAAACATACGGTAAATCAGACAAATTATTTGGATATAACTATCACATATACCAATATTTTGTACTACGTACTATATTGTCAACGTTTAAAAGGTCTAACACTCTAACTATTTCGTATTATGGGTATTCCAGTTTTGA
This sequence comes from Ipomoea triloba, assembly GCF_003576645.1. Taxonomy (NCBI): domain Eukaryota; kingdom Viridiplantae; phylum Streptophyta; class Magnoliopsida; order Solanales; family Convolvulaceae; genus Ipomoea; species Ipomoea triloba. Next base: position 3,276,782 of record NC_044916.1, read on the forward strand.
TCCAAAAAAAAAAAATAATATCGCAATATATAAATATTTGAATACTTTCACCAATAAGCAAAAAAAAAAAAAAAAGAAAAAAAAAAAAGAAGCAACGGATAGAAACGTGGACGGTCTGTGCGTTGGTCAACGCTACCCATGCAATCCAAGTAGTGGGACCCAATGAGTGTGTATTATTGAGTCCACGTGTTCCTTGTGCTGACGTGACATTGTTCCGAGACAAGTGGAAAGAACCCACATTAATTGCATGGCGAGGACCTAAAAAGACAGTAAATAGCAACGAGACCCACGCAATGTAATCTTTTAATAAAGTTAACACTTTTTTTTTTTTTTTTTTTGAGAATTAAAGTTAACACTTTTTTTTTTTTTGAAAACTAAAAAGTTAACACTTATAACACTAAAAGGTTTATTACTTTTGTTACATGAGTGGTCCCACATTGTCTGGTCAATAAAGTCCCAGCCGGAAGTGAAAAATCAAAGGCAGAGTTAAAGGCGCCGGTTTCCCATCTCCGGCCACCGCCTACGGCGTCGATATCGCCGTTGTCTGGCTTTGGGGGACTAACTTATTTTTAACTTTTATTAATCAACCTAATCTTCTTTGTAAAACAAAAATAAATAATTGAAGTGACTGAACAATCTAAAACAAAGATAATATTTGTCAGCTTCGCTGGTTGTCTCCATTAGAACTACCGCAAGTATGAGGAATCGAAGTTGGTTGAGACACATCTCAATAATTTACTCCTACATTAATACCTTAGATAATTGGGTATTAACGGGTATGTTTGATTATTGGCGGATCCGCCAATTTTCAACGTTTTGACTTTAACCAAAGTCAAAACGCTAAAAAGCTGTTTGGTTAATGGCGGTTTGGAGCAGCGGTTTGACTCCAAACAACCAAGTTGCAAAACACTGCTAACAGCATTTTGGGGAAATATTTTATTTCCTCAAAATGCCCTTATAATTATATAAAAAATATATATATATTAACTTTTAGTTTGACCAGCGGCAACGGTCGCTGGGCAAACATTGTTGTAAAAAAAAGGAGCCTTGAGGCTCCTATCCTTTTATAGGAGCCTCAAGGCTCCCTTCCTCACTTATCCCACCGATGTGGGATAAGTGAGGGGAAAAAAAAATTACAAAAGGGGAGCCTTAGAGGCCCCCCCCCCCGCCCCCCTCTTTTTTTTTTTTTTTAACATTATTATTATTATTGTTGTTATTATTATTATTATTGTTATTATATTTATGTATGTATATATATATATATGCGCGCGCGCGCGCACACACACACACACATATATACCATTTTGGTCATTTTACATGTCAACCGCTAATCTAAACAGCTAATTTTACCAAACATCTTTTTACAAACCCTAATACAATTCACTGGTCAAACCCGCTAATACAATCCGCTATTTGATAACCGCTAACACAATCCGCTACCGCTAAATTCCAACCGCTTATAACCAAACAAGCCCAACATGTCAGGAAATAAATAATAAAAGATAATAATTGTAGAGTCGGTGTCTTTAGCATAGTCCTGATTGAAATTACTAAGCAAAGTATATTAACATAACTAAGGGTATGTTTGGTTTGCACATGTGAATTAGAGAATGATAATTAAATACTTGGTAATGGTATGGTTTTCGTGAAAGTATTTTGTATGTTTGATAATATGGTAGAATTGGAATGATTACTAATATTGATATTTGGTTATGTATGACCTTATAATGGGAATAAAGGTTTTAAAAATACAAAACAAAAAATTATGGCAATTGATCCTAATATATATAATGACGTCCAAAGCACCAATATGAACAAAAAATCAAAACAAAAATCTAAAAGCACTAATACTAACTTAAAAATCATATTACTAATAACAAGTAATAAGATGAAATGATACATTTTTTAATAAGGGAATGGAGTTTTAATTGAAAAGGTAATCAAATCACGTGTTTTAAAAAGTTGTCAACCAAACACTATCTATAATTTTGATTTCCATTCATAGTCTGTAAACCCATGAACAAAACATACCCTAAATGATTCTTTTTTTTTTCCTCACCTATTTTTATTTTTTGGATGGCGAGGAAAGTTCTCAACAACTATTCAAGGGTGTGCACATGATAAATCCTTATGTAATAATTCACAAATCACACATGAAATGTAAATTACACTAGAAACACCATGTCTGATGAGCTTAATCAAGAGAGTTAGTAAGAATCGATAACTATATAATTATTGCTTGCTACTATTATGTATAGAACTTAAACATGATATTTATTTGATAGTTGATTGTGAGCAAATCAAGTTATCTTTTTTTCTAGATGAAATAACACTTGATGTGAACATATAGAAGTGAAATATTAAATACTTTACTATTATATTTCTTTTCTTTCTTGTCCACGCTAAAAGGACACCAGTACATCACCGGTTGAATGGGGAAATATCATTTTTAATTTCCAGTAAAGAAAATTGCAAATTGATGAATATGGGAAGTCGTTGATGCATTAATTGAGACAACACAATTTATATATGCCTGAAGCCTGAAGGCTGAAACTGCAAATTATTTTTTTAATTATTTAAATGTTGACATTATATCTTCTTCTTTTTTTTTGTTTTTTTTTTTGTTTTTTTTTGTTTCTATCTACTAGTATTTTTGCCGGTGCGTTGCACGGAATGAATTTGTTATAATATTTTAAGAATATTTGGATCGATATACAATTATATAAATTATAACATCGAATATTATATAGCGCAATTGATGAAATTGGTTAGATTGATAATGTTTTTTGATGTTTTATTTGCTTGAATTAGAGCAAATAATTGTCCAATTACCCGTGCGATTCACAGATAAATTTTTATTTATTTATTTAGATAATAAAATTAAAGAAAATTATTTTAAAAAATCTAATATTGAACATGTACATTTATTTGATTATAAGATTAGTGCAAAAGTATCACTCAATTAATTGAATAATATATGACTTGTTTGTTTACAATTATCTTAAAAAGATCGATATTTAATACTCCGTATAACTTAAGTAATTATATTATTACAAAAATAAATATGGAAAAATGAGAAATAATTTAACTTTAATTACTACGGAATATAAAAATAAATTGAACGACCACTATTTAGCTTAATTAACATAATAATTATTAGAAAATTATTATTAGTCAATTACACTAAATTAATTATTTTTCGTTAACCGGAATATCAATTCGTATATACAAAAATTATTACTCCGTATTATTATATATTAAATATGTTCGACCTTCTGCAGTGTTCATGTCACACGTGTACTAATTAATTTGATCAACGACATCTAAAGTTGTTGAGATGATTGATCAACCTTCTAGTAATAAATATTAATTATGTGATAAGTTAGCTGTTTTCGGAAGGAGTTTCGGTTAACTCTACAACTAAAAAGAGCGTGTTCCTGATGGAGTAGTATTTAATAATATAATTAATAATTAATATAATTAATTAATATTTAATTCATATAATTATAATAATATAATTGCCGATTATATTTCCAATGAAATATTAATATATTCATTTAATTTTTCCTAATGTTTTAATTTTCTTTTGAATATATTCATTTCCTTTTTCCTTTATTAAAAGAATTATTAATTTTCATTCATTTTTCCTTCATAATTTTTTCCTAATATTTCATTTGTTGGTTATTAATTCTTTTGTAGGGAAAGTTATGCTATATTTCCAGTGAAATATTAATATATTCATTTCGTCTTTTCTAATATTTCATTTTCTTTTAAATATATTCTTGATTTAATTTTCAATTCCAATAATATCTCATATTCTTGATTTAATTTTCTACTAATAAATGATGACTTTATGGGCGTGATCTTCGTGTATATTTTTTTTTTGAAGACAATTTTCGTGTATATATAAATATTACCAATTTTTATTGCACGTACATTACTGCTACTACCGTGTATAAGTGACATTAATATGCTAATATTTGTTACGATTTAATGAAAAAATTAATTTAATAAAATAATATTATGTAAGCAAACAATTCGTGTTAGTAGGTTATTACCATTTGAGAATTGGTTAGAAAATAAAATATAATAAATATTTGATTTAATTTTATAATTAAAACAATTTATTTGCCTTTTTTATTTGCCTAGTATGCTTGCATCCACCGTTTTTTACTTGTGTTATTATTTTAATTATTATTCTTAATTTGTATGCAATTTACCTTTTGTAATTAAATCAATAGTTTTATTCGCCTATTACCATATTATCATAAATATAAATGAAATTGGCATGTTATTAGCAATTGACTGATTTTATGAATAAATATATATATGAATAATTAATAAAATAATAAATGAATAAAATAAATGATTTTACTAAAATGCCACTAAGTTTGGGTGGGAAAATTTGGGAGGAGTATATTATTATTCATTTTTAAAATACCTTAGACGGAAGATGGGGTGACATAGAAAAATAATATTATTATTCATTTTTAAAATGCCTTCTATTAATGTGTCTCTTTTTAAAACTCAGAAAATTGAAGATATTTTTGTTAAGTTGTTATATGAATATAAAATGGAATAAGGTTGAACATGTTAGTAGGATATTATCATTTGAATTTTGGTTATAAATGGTTAGAAATTAAAATTAAAATACAATAAATTTTGTCCCAAATAACACTTACCCGTTCCATAAATTACTCATTTTATATATAGAAATAATAGTACATTCGTATTGAAAGAAGGGAAAATATATATTGATTTTTTTAATATATATTGGCCCTTCTATAATATGCGACGTTATATATGTGTGTGATCATTATAAGAGTGATGCTAAATTCTATTTTTTTCTTTTTTCTATTTTTTTTTTAAAATTTTGAGTCTTAATTTTTAACTCTTTATTTGGGTAATATGTGATTGATTTTTTAAATAATAGTATTTGATTTTTTTTTTGAAAGAAAATAATAGTATTTGATTAATTAATAAATTAATAAAATATTTAAAAAAAAACTTAAACGCATGATGCGTTCAATCAATTTATAGTATCAATGATTCAAAATGATTTTGTTGTCATGAACGTTATGAGATAAAATTAGAAAAAGAATGTCATTATTCATTTTAAAAATACCTTCTATTAATGTGTCTCTTTTTTAAACTCAGAAAATTGAAGATATTTTTGTAAAGTTGTTATATGAATATAAAATGGAATAAGGTTGACATGTTAGTAGGATATTACCATTTCAATTTTGGTTATAAATGGTTAGAAATTAAAATTAAAATACAACAAATTTCGAATATTATTTCAATTGAAATGGATTTGCACGGAATGGATATAACCAAAATTGAAATGGTATTCAAAATTGAAATATAATAAATTTCGAATATTATTACCATTCAGTGCTAATTGTATTGTATTTGTATTTCAATTTTGATTACCATTTAAATTTTGAATACCATTTCGAATACCATTTCAATTTTGGTTATAAGTGGTTATAAATGGTTAGAAATTAATATTAAATTGTATGGTAATGATTTTATATATTACGACGTGTACCGCAGGACTTTATCAATTTATTATTTATATATTTGATATATACATTGAAAGCATGCGTTACCATGTTTGGATTGTTTTGACAACATAATATTATTGTTAAAAAAAAAAAAAGACAACATAATATTATTGTAACACTTGAAAAGTCATCAAAATAAGTTGTAAATAAATTTTTAGAAGATTATACAATTAAGTGAATTAACATAATAGAATAAAGTAATAATGCAATACACCAAAATATATGGTTAGTTTCAATTACTCGTTTTCTCGGGATGCTGTAAACTACTCACCACAATCTACCCTATATCCACAGGCTTCGTTACTCGGGATCCCATTCTTTCCTCCCGTCTTTTGCCGCGTCATCTCCAAAACTTTTCTGTGAGAATTGGAATGCACTGCAGCTGAAAAGGTAGGGCTAAACCACAATAGCAAATATAATTAAGGAAATGAAATTATAAAATTAACTAAATGTATATCATAAATATTTAAGAATTAAGGATGTGACGAAACCACAATATATTAAGAACCCTGATCCTAATATATGCTATCAACGTTGGGTGATAACCTCCACCGCATCGCCAATCCGGTACCCCACCATGTTTACAGTACTCATGGTTGTTGATTTTCCAGGAGAAACCGATTTTAACAGATAGAGAGAGAAGAATAAAGGTAAAATCCGGCTCAGAATTCACAGGGAATACGAATTATGATTATAAGCAATAGTTTATATAGAAAATAAGGAAGAGAGAGAGATAGATGTGAAAAAGGTAAGAAATTAAGAGGGGTGGAGATGGGGGAGTAATTTAGGAAATTTGGCTGATTAGTAAGAGAAAAAAAAACATAATTACGCTACTGTTATAATTTATTACCATAAAATTAATATAGCAATATGTTATAATTACCATAAAATTAATATAGCAATATGTTATAATTTCGTAGAACCAATTTGACTATTGTTATAAGAACGGAGATCCAAGAATAAGGCTAATTTATTACCGTGTTCACACTTAACTATGTAATCAATCCAATTATTCAATTACTAAAATTTAACCATAATAGGCACTAACTGATTTTATATAATAAATTAATAAATTAATAAAAAATAAATAAAATAACTAATTTTACCAAAATGCCCCTAACTTTGGGCGGGAAACTTTGGAAGGAGGATAATGCTTTTATATATAGTATAGATTATGCTATCACATTTTTTATATATTAGACAAATTGTACCCAAAATTATAGGATCTCGCATGCCCTTATTTTAGAGTATTGATGAAGGAATAAATCAGGAAATTTGTTTTAATGGCCTTAGCCCTCATGTTATTATTCTCATTGGTAAGATTCGAAGTCGCATGTTGCGATGGTAAGCGAAACAACGTATTAACTTATTTTGAATTGGTCAATTAATTGAGTTATGCTCGAGCAAAACATGTTATTATTTTCATTTCTTTCTTTTATATGTCACATTTTCTATATATCAAAAAATTTGCATCTAAAACCAGCATGGTGGCCGTGCATTCTCATCTCTTAAGAAGCGCCAGGAGTTCAAATCTCTTCTCGTAGGGAAAAACCAATCACTTTGTCCTTTAATTTGGCCGACCCGGTATGAATAGGGATTAGTCTAAGTATGATACGGGTTTAAAGGTGTCTCCTACCGTTAAAAAAATAAAAATTGGTCTAAGTTAATGATGATAATTTCTCCTTGACATAAAACAATTTGTCTAAGTTAATGATGAGCTAATGCACTGAGGTCAAGCCCGTACCACTGTAACCTCAACCGATATCCACCCAAAATCTACTCTGAGCCCCGGAGGATTGTCGTGCATCGAGGCGTCGGGCCGAGAGCACATACAGGGGTCAAGTTATGCGTTAACACAACACGTTAGCACTATATTGGACCATGCAGAGGACATAAATCTCCAAAAATAGACTCTTGACAAGTAATGTCCTCGGTACCAACTTAAACCGAGACATGACACGAATGAGTGCATGTTCATCAAACACCAAATATATATTTATAACACAAACAATTTAATGAATATACTTCCCTTATTTAATTCGGAAAATTAATTATAACTTCTAATAATTATGGATTAAACAAAGCTACATGAATTCATTAACACCAAAAATGTTTGCGACATCAAAGTTCAACAAATTGCTGCCGTAGCTAATTTCCCTCTCGTCCTCTGTAGTTGTGGTGCTGCCACTGTTAACTTGGCTCGACGAAGGCGTTGACCACACTTGCCGGAACCCAAAACGGCAGCTCTCGTCCGCCGCCGGCGCCGGAGGATCCATCGCCGACTGGGGATCAACGGCCGCCTCGTAGTACCCGTAGTTTTGCAGCGGCGGCAGCAAATAATCTTGTGTCATCTCAGATTCCGGCAGCCAGAAATCGTTCGCCGGATAATTTTCTAGCCCGAATTCGACATTGGGTTGCTGCGTAATCTGAGCGGCGGCCATGTTAGGGCTGTAAATTGGGAAATCTTGAACTAGCGGCGGCGGCGCGTGTAGTTGTTGGGTGTCTTGAACGACATTATTGGCTTTTTCGGAGTTAATAACGTTGTTGTTGTGGTGCTGAGACGCGGCGAACCGAAGGAGGTGAGGATTAGCCAAGGTTTGGGCACCTAAGATTCTTGAGTTGTACAAGAGCGATGGGTTGTTCAAGATTGACGATAAATCAAGAAGATCAACACGGCGGCGATGCGTCACGGGATCAATCCCCATTCGCAGAAGCTTTTTCCTAATGTGGGTGTTCCAGTAATTCTTGATTTCGTTATCCGTTCTCCCCGGCAACCTCGCTGCTATGGCCGACCACCTTAACAAAAAAACAGAACACCAATCATTAGAATTTAAGATTAGACCGAAATCTCAAGCTGAGACAGTCAAACAAACACTAAAAGATTGAACCCCGAACCCGAACAACTTACTTGTTTCCTAATATACTATGGAGTTGAATGATTATATGTTCTTCCTCTGAAGAAAATCTTCCTCGTTTTATGTCGGGACGGAGATAATTCATCCAACGAAGCCTGCAACTCTTCCCACACCTCTGCAGCCCTATAACAAGTTTTAAAAACAAAAATCATTTACCTTTTCTATGTAATTTGTCAGCTATTACACAATAACGAAATTTACCCAGTAAATCTCGTCATCAAAAAATTTAGGGTTTTTCTCAGTCACCCGAAAAATTAACATGTTTAAAACAAGTACTATAATGATGAGTACCAGCATTGGTGGGAAGAGTTCTCCAGTTTCCATAGCCATTTTTGTTAATGTAATCAATGAGTTTCTGATCTTCTTCAGCAGTCCATGGTCCTCTTTTCAGACCATCCTTATCACAGCAGGGTGCTCTTCCCATGATGGTGGAGATGAATTCTTTCTTCAACTATAGAGATAGAGAGAGAGATATATATATATAGTGAGATAGAGAGTTTGCAATTGGGATTACTGGAAAGGTGTGTGTATATATACAGATATTGGAGAGTGAGAGGGGTGGAGAAATGGAGGTCAAAGGTAATCGGTGCCGTCCTCTGTTTTTTTGTGTGGCTACGTGTCCCAGTTTTTCTTGAAGGGGAAATGTGTATTCAATTGAAAAATTCGTATTGACAAGGTAGCAATTAGCAAATGCCAATATCACTATAAAGTTATATTTATGACTAAAATTTAAAACAAAAATTCATATGACCCACTGCTATAAAAGTTTCTATTTGTATGTATGTGCATGTGTATGTGTATGTATGTGTATATAATAAATTTGTGCCTCGAAAAAGGTGGCTAAGTTGTGAACATGATTTTCGTTTCAAAATTATTTGATTTTTTTCAATATTTACTTGGTCAAGTTCGGTCATACAATTATTTTTAATTTGTTTGAAATGATTAATATGAGAGGCCATTCACCTGCAATGACTATTTTTATGTCAATTCAGTAAAACTTCATACCGCTAAGTAAAAGTCAGTCATACCAAGGACTAAATTGGGTTAATAGAGGTGAAATTACCAATTTATCTTAACAGATGACTTAATTTAATAAAACCATCAAAGCAGATGACATAATTAAATACAAAGAGTCAATCAGAATTAAATTGAGAAAAATCACTATAATCAATGACTAAATTGGATATTAACTCTAATTTCATTATTTGACTAATTTTGCGAACCATATGGTACCATACAAGAGTGTCCTTTGCACGCTTGCATGGGCAGCTCAGTTCGTTACATAGTTGGAACGTGGGAAGCCTTTGGGATCGGAGATTCAACCTTTTGGGAAAAAAGAGTGTGCTTTGCATTGTAGGGTACTACCCATCTTTCATCGATCTTTTAAAATGATTACGTATTTTAAAATATTATGTTCACCATATTTTTTTCCATTCATTTTCAAACTTTCTTTTTCCTTCCCCACATTTTATAAATAGAGTTTTGTAATTCTCTAGAGCTTTGATTAATTTAAAACTTTAAAATTCTTTTCAATTCAAGAGATCATATCTTTTATTTATCTTGCATTTTTACATGTGCGGTATTATTTTTTCTGGACGCGAAGCACTTTTTTTCTCTTCTAAATTCGTGGGAGACTAAAGTATTTCAATTAGAGTTGTCAAAGTCTAACAAGTTGAGTTGAGTTCACACCATTTTCTTACTAGCTAGGCCACATAGAGCTTCTTTTTGGCCAAGGTTTCATACTATTTATTAATTAAGGTTATAAATGTTCATATGCAATAAATTAAGGATTAAGAAATTAATTATTCAAATTTTGTTAGAATGATGCTAAAAATTCTATAATAAATTATTGTTCTAAAATATAATATATCTTACGACAACACCTAATAATACATACGTGTATAGTGTCCGCAATAATGCATTGACTATTCTTCCAACGAAAGAGCAGAAAAATGGCAAAGAAACTGGCCAAATAGCCAATATATATTGACAGTTTGACACTATCCACTTTTGTTTACTCTTTCTTGTGTCCATAACACAATTCCTTACAATATTAGAAAACACAAAGTTTTCAAAAAAAAAAAAAAACACAAAATTCTAAGCTGTCACAATACTTTTTACGCCTAATTTTAGATGTCTTATTTATTATTTACAATCACGGGTCAAACCAATTTTTATTTTTTCATTTATTTTCTTTAGCATTTTTTTAAATAATTTTTGTTTGTATTTAATAGTACTTTTCATATAATTTTTAAATATATAAATTTTATACACCATCTCTAAACTTAATATTATAAAAAAAAAAAGTTGTAAATAACTCCAACCAAGTCTCGTTAACCAAACAAAACACATAAAATGGATAGAAGAAGTAATAGAAAATGTTATGGTATCGAATTTAAAATGTATTTTAAAAATATAAAGATGTATATATCTAGCTACTTAAACAACTTACGAGAAATTATAAATATACTCTAGTCAATCTTTTTAAAAATATAAATTTTTTTAGCCAACAATCGTTACCTGAAGATTCAATCTTGGTAAAGTTCGCTTTATGATCCTAATTGATAAAGGACTACATGAAGGTAAATCAATTTAAATTTTCCATTATGGAAAGGTAACTATTAAAATAAACATTAACACTAGTGCTAATTACATAAAATTATGAAATTTATATTACATGTAAAAGATATTAGGGGCTTAGGGCATTAGCATTTAATTTTTTTTTAAAAGGGTGGGACACCTATACATTTAATATTGACGGTAAATTTACGCGTAAAAGTGAATTTTAGTGTACGGTATATAAGATGTTAATATAACCCAAGGTCAAACATTACTTTATTCATCTTTTCATACTAGCTATGCAAGCTGCTCATTTTGAGTCTTTGACCCGTCCACTCCCTCCCAATCCGGGTGCTAGCTGGTCGACAATATCAACATTTTAAAACCGACATGGCCACATAGTCACATACCAAGTTATAACAATATATATTTAATCATACAATTTAACCGATTATAACCATCTTTATTTATATATAATTTAAGTCAACAATAACAACTATATTTGTATAATGTATAAGGCCAGACTTGAAGTTGAGATATTAAGTGAGCTATTCCACGTCAATTTTTGAGGGAATACCTCGTCAATTTATACTTTATACAATATTAATCAAACTTTCATCCTCAATGAAATTTTGCCAAGACAGAAAATTTCTCGCAAATGTAGAGATGGGAAAAATATATCTCTCAAATGTTCATATGGGGGCAGGACATGAGTAGGGATGGGGAATATACTACTGTATATTTCTCGCCTTGTGACCATCCTCTATCAGTGGAATCAGGTTTCATCGACTCAAGATGCCAACTTATGGTATAAGGGTATTGACAAGTGGCAATTTCTAACTTTACCAACTAGACTAGATATTAAATTCGTAATGTTAGTTTTGTAACTAAATTATGGGACATGACAGCATAATCCTGGGCTAATGTTGCAGTGTTTGGTGTCAACAAGCTAAGACAGATACAACATGTATAAACTATAAATTAAGAACATATAAACATAATCAAGCATAGATCATAAGCCGGTATGCATGGACTAACTTAAGTAATATACCCCAGCATATATACTTAACTTAATGGATTTAAATAGACTTAATGTTGAAAATCCAACCTATATATAGTAGTTATCCAAATCTGGGAGTAGGTTCAGTACCTAATTCAACGAATTGCTTACATCTTCATACTTTAAAAAAGTAGCTACCTGTCCAAACAGTAGCGCTTGCTTGCACAGGGTTGCCACAAATACACTGTAGTAGGTGGATTATTAGTATTTTAATTTAATTATAAAATCAGACTGGTATTGGCCTTTCCCAATAAAGAAATTTTACACAAATTTTAAGAAAAGTGTGGTGAGGCGGAAGAGTGATAAAGGGGAGAGAGAAAAATACGGTACCTCCGGCAGGGACTCGAATTTTGGTCAGAATTGTGGGGCTCATCTTCGTTTGCAGTGGTTCTCCTTGCGCCCCTGGGGGAGGGGGGGGGGGAATACTTTTATTTTTTTTTTAGTTTTATATTTTGTTTTATTTTTTCCTTTTTTTTTCCCACTCTCATTTTCTCTTTCCTAATCACACCTACAAAAACTTCTCAAAAATCACACCAAAATCTCCACTATTAAGGCCTAGTGAACACATCCCGAGACGAAAAATCCAAAATCATGCCTTACATGTTGCATGTTTTGACTAATTTGACAATTACTCAATCAAAATATGTCATGTTAGGCAAGATCTGTCTTGCCGAGGGTAAGTCAAGTATTTTAAATAAAGGAGTAATGATTTTTTTTTTTTTTGTCTTAAGCTGTTTTCAAATATGAGAGATTGAGAGGCCAAGGAATCCAAATATATACTATGTTACTATTATGACAGAAGTATGGTTTTCTGTATCAGTTGATTCAGTTCAAGAATTTGAGGGTTTAATCTGAACTTAACTAAACCAAGGATTGAAGAATAGATAATGCAGAATATTGAATGACAGACAACAAATGAGTTGAGGATGCAAGAGAGAGGTGGAGGAATACCCAGAACTAATAAACCACTGATGAACTTGAAGAGATCATCCCTAATATATCCTTGTGTAAGCTTTGATTGGTCACAAGAATGCCCCCGGAAGGAAATATGAGTCGCCGTTCAACTTCATCTTCTGCAAAATCAATATCACTCCCTCTCCAGTCACTCACCTGATACCGAGTTCAACATTTCGAATTAATCACCGCGACAAAAAGTCTAAGAGCTTTGAAAACACTTTGTAGAACTAAATGTATGTCATATAGACTCAATAACAGAGGTGATAATATGGATCTTGCATGCAGTTTCACTAGCTTTAAGTAAGTAATTGCTGCTTTGGTGATGTTGTAACAAGTCCAGTGGCTAGTAAAGCATAAACAAGGTTAAACTTAAGTGGTTTGTATAGTTGTATATATAACCGAGGCCCGAGGGAATGTAATACTGTAATGCTATATATATACATGACTGCTTGGTATAAAAGAAAGAATCCCCATACCTTTCCTCCAGCTTCATGGATGCATATGACTCCTACAGCATGATCCCATGCCTACAGTATGACATGATTAAGCATCAGCTCATTCATTCTATTGCAATTAGTAGCATTGACAATGCTGAACATGACATATTACCCTGATGAGTTTTCCAGTCTTCACATGGATAATAAAAACTGATGCCCTTCCAGAAGCCACCATCAAATATTTACATAAGCTGTACACAGAATATAAACATCATTTCAAAATTCAAATACAAGCAAAAAAATAAATAAATAAATAAATAAAATAAAAAAATAAAAAATCCGTGAAGTCAATTCCAAAAGAACACAACTAGCATATGGTAAAGCTGTAGTTCGGCAGCTTTTCAAAGGAGTAATAATAAACTAATAATGTCAAATTCTAAAAAATGAGGGTGTTTTTGTTTTTCTTTTGGTAATTAACAATCAATTTCTAATAGACACAAACTTGGTATAAAAGTAATTGGACTTTAAGAAGTTATGTTTTAAGATGAAATGATGAATAAACCTTCCACAGCAAGCAGACAAAAGAAGAATGTCTCTGTCTCCAACTTTTTCAGCCTGATTTTTTGCATTAAATAAAGCTGATAGGGGTATTAACTCCCATGTTTGAGACTCTGGAATGCAAAAGCTTGCATCCTTAACTAATTGGCACTCATCAACAGAGCATCTGGTCCAGTTATTAGACAATTCACCACTTTGTGTGTTCCATAACCTCTTTCTCCATGTTCCACATCCCAAATGAGAAACCATTAGGATTCCTGATGTCATGGGCGTTTTCTCATTGTATCCAGCTGAGGAATTGTCAGAATTGTATTCCTTCCAGTTTGGGCAGCCCATAACTCCTAAAACAATTTGTCCCTCAACTACAAGAGCCAAGCCAACCTGAAAATATGAGGGCATGTTCAGATATATAAATTGAAGGACAAATAAAGAACCAGGAATTAATTGGAGGGAGGAAAGAACACAGAGACTTTTTGCAGGATTAGATTACTTTGCCACAAGTAAAACAATCTTGTGCTCAATGCAAAACTAAAAAAATAGTGTGAAACTAACAAAAGTTGTAAAGCATACCACATACAGAGCATCGCCACCTTTAACAAACCCTCTTGTCCCATCAATAGGATCCAATACCTGTACCAAAGTGAAGGAATCAATGAACAAAATGAAACATTGAAAACCAGTATACCATGTAAATATATGTCATGTTTTTCTCATTCATTTCGAGCAAGGGAGCTGGCAATGTTCGTTTGTTTATGGTTCTTCTTTTCTTTTTTTCTTTTTTTTTTCATATGTCCAAAGTCACAAACTAATGCTCAAGAAATCATAAATTTCTTCCTCGGTCTTTCTTTTAGAGAAAATAAGATTTCATTGTGTCATAAGGCAGAGAAAACAAAAGGAAAAATATAACTGCACTATTCCCAATGAATTCAACTCTACAACTTCAGCATGCAATAACCACTCTCAGATATTAAAGACAGCCAAAGAAAAACAAAGAGCAGAGGAAATAAAATTTAGACATAAATGGGACATCTTTACGCCTTCAAAGTCCAAGACCCAAACATATACGATAATATCTATTTCCAGTATGATAATAGATTCTTTCCAGCTGAGAATGCCACAAAAGGCATGCCCAATATCTAAATTTATCTAAAATATATGTAGAACTATGTCCTATAACATGATCAACATTTTTTGGACAAAGATGCTACATATGGGGGGCAACCCCAACCGAGTTAGTCAGGCTATTGGCTTGGTAACCATAAGGTTCCAAGCTCAAATCTTAGTAGGAGCGGCCTATTAGCCTTCTTGGTTTACCTCCTTGTGGTCCTTTGCCGGCTAGGGTCACAAGGCGAGGTTTACCGAATGCACACCTTCGGGTAGTGGCTGCGGGCTTCCCTCCGCACCCAAAGATGCTACATATGGTATAGCACATTTAGAAGAAGTAGAATTATATGAGACACATGTAAATCACACAATTACCAAATTTCATTCAGGAATTAGACAACTTTCTAGCCATGAATGAGATATAAGAGAAAAGTGGCATAAACATGACCACGTGATTGAGGCTTTGTGGCATTACGTAGTGAATCTTTTCTTTTGGTCAACAGACTCAAAAAGAATCCTTGTTTGTAAATATGACAGCAAAACTAAATATAAATCTTCAGATGCGCTTGAAAGTTTATAACTGCATTAGATTTTATTACCACGTGTCAAAACAAACCCACCCAATAAGTGGCCGGAGAAGGGCCAAATGTGTAGGCATCCTTTCCACCTCTGTCAATTGCTCTCAGAACATCATCCTCTGTCAACTTATCTCCAAATGTTGCTTTAGTTGTAACCACATCAACCACAGGATCAACCAGATTATTCACACGCAAAGATGCCGAGTCTTCTTCAGCCACCAGAGGAATAGAGGGAAATAGTCTACCCATCTCTGTCATATTAAAACAGGAGATAGCTTACCAAAATAAATAAAAAGCTGCAAAGGAAGGAGGAAGAAAAGAACTAAAAGGGAAACAGCTGACTTCAGTGACAAGTTAATATGCTCTTAATTCATTCCTCAGGTGCCCTTTATAAATAAATCATCCATAGTTTTTACTCATAAATTCAGTTTTGATTTCTTATGGATCAGTGGTTGAAACTGCAGTGAAATTCTTTACTAACTCTCATTTGCCCTTTTATGTATTAAAGAAAAAAATGAAAGCAAATGACATAATAAAAGATTATATACTTGGAACAAAATTAAATTTTTATAAAATTTGCATCAACAAATAGACCATTACCCAAGCTAACTAAAGCCTGCACTCCAAAATCTGCAACAGTCACTGGGGTCTGGTCATTTTTCTCAAGAATTTGTCCATCACCATCACTGGAGAGCAATGACTTCTTAACCTAGCAATCACCAATAACAACCAACAATTTTAGAGTATTACACTACTCACAAATAAAAGAAATCTCCATTGTTCTTTACAGTAGGAGCAAAGGAAAACATATTTTTTTAATACTACTAACTCTGTTAAAACTTAGTATATGTCATAGCTACTTTTCTCAATCTACTGAAGCGCAAATAGTCAATCGTAGTCAATTGTAAACTAGGAAAAAGATACTTCTGTTTCCAATCTTTGGTTTAGTCTACTCAGTACTTTGCAATACAGGTTAAACTCAAAATGACATATCCATGAGACATTTTACAAAATTTAGAAAAGAAAGCACAAAAAAGAGCCCAAAAAAAAAAAAACGAACACAAAAAATGGCGATAATGTAGTTGCAGAAACCTAAAGAAAAAAAAAAGTATTGCATTGAAACTCTGAAGTTAACTAAAAATTTCAGCAAATCAATAACCAAATACTGCAATCAATCAAAATGCTTGAGAGAATACATCAACGCAGAGACGACAAGCTCTCTCAACAACATCCACGGCTGCCTCGAGTTCTTTGTAGTATTTCGCTTTCTGCTCCGAAAACGGAAGCCTCGAACTCAACCTTTAACCCAATGAGCAACATAATTACGAAAATTAAACTGTATTAGCTCGGGGAGAACTGTGAAACCCTAGGATTCCAATTGAAGATTAGAACCTCACGGTGAAGCAGCGCCGGCGGGGAGGCTGATCGAACGGACGGCATGGATGAGCTTTGGGGAATCGAACGGCGGAGTAGCGAAGGAGAAGATCCATTGCAGGAGAGAATCAAACGGTAAAGGAAGCTGCGAAGGGAATATGCTATATTTAATGTTTAAAGTTCATTATATGATGAGAAACGCCAAGTCCTAACGGCGAAGAGTATAATGGCGGCCGGCGGGGATAGATTGAGCAGCCCGGTGACAGTTGAGTCCGTTGGTTAGTTTTCCTTACGGATATTTGGAGACGAAAGTGTTTCAGTTTTCACACGTGCACTCCGATCTGATCTGAATCGTCCAATATAAATTTAGCACCAAAGATATGCAATTAATATATTTTTTTTTTTGAGAGCGCAATTAATATTTTTAAAAAATCAAATGAAAGGAAATTTATCATGAAAATAGTAAAGTAAAAAAGTAGAATTATTAACCCATAATTCAAAGCAATCGTATGTGAATAATTAAATAGTTGCGCAACTAAATAAATATTTATTGTTTAAAGAAGTTTTTATAATTACATTATCAAAATAAATAAATAAACTATTGCAATTTCAAGTATTTGTTAATTATATATATATATATATATAATTTTTTCTAACAAAATATTAGTATAATATATTAACTAACTGAAATTCTCATTAGTTATATTTAACATTCATCAATTTATACTACCAAATATACAATTATATGTAATTAAAATAGTAAATATTTGACGGTGGTCGCCTTCAATGGTTGAGAAGGCGACACCACACCCCGGAGAAGGCAACCCGCTGTGGTCGCCTTCTCGCTTGAGAAGGCAACCACTATGGTAGGGGAAAAGGCGATGCGTCGACTTCTCTTCTCTTTCTCCATGACAAGCAAACGTTCGCCGGTCACTTTTTTGTCTGAAATTTTCGACAGAAGGTGGTCGGATCCCTAATGACATGTGATAGCAAGTCAATTATCGATTTTTGAGCTTCATTGCATCAAAATGAATTGTTCATGGATATAATTGAACCTTTAAACAGTTGAGGGGGCTAATTGAATTTTTAGCTAAAGTTCGAGGGTCTATTTGACTCTTTTCCCAATTTGAAATATATAATTATATGTAATTGAAATAATAAATTACTTCATTTCATTGAAATTCAAAGAAATACGGAGTAAAAGAGAAAGTATTAAATTTGTTTTTTTTTTTTAATTTAGTTCACAAGAAAGAAAGAGAAAATAACACTTTTCGTTCTTAAGTTATTGGATAATTGTACAATTCGTCCTTGGGTGTTGGTCATGCTCACTTTTCGTCCCTGAGTTATACTGAAATTGCAAATTCCGTACCTAATGTTTTCTTAATAAATGGACGAAAAGTGTAAATGATAACTTAGGGACAAATTCTATAATTACTTTATAACTTAAGAACGAAAAGTGTAATTTTTCCAAAAAAAATTAAAGCTCAATATAGATGTTATCAATAAGAGTTAATTCCAGCAATGATCCACCAACTATGTTGATTTTCCAAAATTGATCCTTGTCTTTTAATTTGGATGAAAAAGACACTTAACTATTGAATTTGTTTCGGCAATGATCCTTTTGTTTATGTCTAGTTAGTGTTAATCTTCCTCTTGTTTTCCCTAATCTACTAATTCCACGCTCTCCTGTTGGCTGTCTCTGCAAATTCTCTCCATTAGAGCATCCCATTAGGGGCGGCGACCCTATGTGCCTCCCTTCTCATACATGATCTAAATCAGCGGTGGAAGTCGGTAAAATGGGAAATGGGAGAAAGATGAGGACTAAGCAGGTGAATGTAGGGGATCTGGGGCGGCGGCGGCGGAGTAGTTTCAGGCGACGTACAATGCTCCCAGGAGGCCGGATTCAACCTTTGATTGCCGATCTTGCGTCTGATTGTGGCCGATTCCCAGAAATTGAGTCACAAGGTAGTGAGCAAGGGGATTTCGCACAGAAATTGATCTGCAAAAAGGAGATCGACGCTGATCAGCAAGGCAGGTAGGCAGGCATCAGCTCATAAGCTCATTCTCCAAGAAAAAAAAAAAGAGAAAAGAATATAAGCATCACTTCCTTCTCTGATCTTCTTCGTTCATTCTCCCCCGCTAGCCTTCTTCGTTCCATGATTTTAGGGGTTTTTTTTATTAATTAATTAATTAATTTTGTGTGTGTGTGTGTATGCCTGGCCGCAGCTACTTCGAGGAGGTGATTTCGGCGTATTACGATTTGAGCTCGTCGGATGGGTCTCAATCATCGGCTGCATCCAAGAACATAGTTTCGGAGAGGAATATGAGGAAGAAACTGAACGAGCGGCTGTTTGCACTCAGGGCCATTGTCGGAAGGACCATTGCCGGAACACTAAGCAATTGCAATGACTACTTTACCCCTTTATTTAACGTCAACTTAACATTCATCTAACGGAAGGACCATTGCCGGAAAAAATTCAATAGTCAAGTGTCTTTTTTGTCCAAATTAAAAGACGATGACTAATTTTAGAAAACCAACATAATCGGGAGACCATTGCTGTAATTAACTCTATCAATAAAATAAAATAAAAAATAATTGAAAAGTGATTCTTGATTTCATCTTAAAGAACGAGTGTTATAAATTAGGGTTTCACAATATATCATTATACTCTAAAATTCTTCTAGGGGTGTTAGATAGTTGCTAATTGAGTTTTTTAATTAGTGATTTGGATTAATCTACAAAGCTATTGAGGTTGGTTTCATATCCATCACACTTACAAATAAAATTACAAATCTCAGTGCAATGTTAGTGCCTTTTTTGGTAAATGACAGATTCACAAAAATTTTGACGGAGCCGCTATTTTTGATATTTTAACAAAGTCAAAACGGCAAAAACTTCGTTTGGTAACTCAGCGGTTTAGAGCAACAGTTAGCTCCAAACTACTGAAATTCTAAACAACATTAGTTTTAACAGCATTTGGAGTTGACATTGAAAGATTTATCCATCTCCAAAACACTTTCCACTTAAAAAAAAATAATAATAAAAAATTAACTATGTAGATTTAAAGAGCCTAGGCTCCTTAAATAAATGAAGGCTCCTCTTCCCTTGCCCATCCCATGTAGGATGGGAAAGGGGTGAAAGTGAAGGGGTGTTGAACTCCCTTTAATAGAGGGATGGGAGCTCAACACCCCTTCATTCTTACATTTTCGACGTGAGATTATAAACGATCTCATATCCTTTTTCTTTATAATAATAATAATAATAATAATAATAATTATTATTATTATTATTATTATTATTATTATTGTTATTGTTATTATTATTATTATAATATATTATAAATAAGGGTCAAATAGGCTATCCAACTACACACCAAATTGTAATTAGGCCTAACTCAAAAAATTACAATTAGGTCCCTAAACAACACAAATTCATACAATAAGTACACCTAAAATTACTTGTTTGCCGCTAACGTGTCAATTTCTTTATTTAAAAATAATTTTTAAAATTTTATTTTAATAATTTTTTAAAAAACAATTATGTTGAAATTATATATATAACAGCCTGCGAGAAACGAAGAGGTCCACTTTCGTCTCTATGGTCGCCTCAAGACGAAGGGGACTTCTTTTCTGGCCAACCTGCCATGGAGACAAAGGATCCCTTTGTCTACGGGCGACCATGGAGACGAAAAGGGACCCCTTTATGCGTATACTACTCATATTTCCAAGCTTGCTTTGAGAAAAGAAGATTGGAAGAAAACTTGAATGTCACGTGTTTGATAAAATGCTCCAATTAGAATTGAATTTTCATGAGAATGAGATTCAATGCTAATTGGTGGTCCAATGGCCATGAGAATGACATTGGCACCTTTAATTTATGCGTCTTCGTCCTTGATCTTTGTTAAGTCTTTACATAATCTCAATCCCAAAATCTTCCATACCATTATTAATAATATTGGGGCAACACTAAAGTAAATCACAAGATAATATCTTTCATAACTATTATTTTCCTGACAATTTCTTCATCAATATAGGATTTTGAAAATAAGTCGAAAATATTATATGCATTCTACAGTACTTCATCTTTGAACTCCATGCATGGGGTCTCCCTCATTCAAAAATTGATGCATACTTCATAGGATGGCAATTTCACTTAGCCTCGACGGGATCCTTGTTTTGCATCAACATATGAATTGAAATTTAATACTTTAAAACTTTCATTTTTCAATTTGCATAAACTTCATCCTTATACTCCATTGCCTGATTCTTCAATTTTGTCCTTGATCTTGGATGAACCTCCCATAATAGACTGGCTTAAATCCAGTAGGCTAATAAGTCGTTTCATAGTTGAAAATTTGAAACAATAAAATTATAATTAAGAATTCATGAAAACACATTTATGTATAATTATTATTTCTTCATTTTTTAGTTCAACCTTGTGGCTGTAGTTTAGTGGTAAGAATTCCACGTTGTGGCCGTGGAGACCTGGGCTCGAATCCCAGCAGCCACAACCATTATTTTGTCTTCCCCAAATCAAACTAATGACCTATTGAGCATGAGTAGTGTCTAAGAACTGGATGGTTTACAATATTGATGATGTCCTTTTATCATGGATTTTATACTCACATAGCTAGAAGTTGGAACATTTTTCCATCATACTCCGTATTATTTTCAACAATAGTAGTAAATTATCGCTAATACAATCCACCCGTCAAAATCGCTAACACAATACACTATTCGTTATCTGTTGATTGCCAAACAAGACCAATTTATTGTCGCATGGCAATTGACAGCCTTTTGTAAGACTTTATAAACTTCCAACTCTTGAAAACTTAAAGTCAACATGTAAAAATAATAAGTTTACATCAACTTGCAAGACAGTGAATTTTAAAGATAAGGACCACCTCCTTATATGATAAAATTTGTATATTTAATATCTCATGACACGTCATCACAACAATTTCCAATTATAATCTCCAAAATTACTCTCTATCATACTCCCGTATCATTTTCAATCTCAATCAAGAATAGTACTTATTAGTGAATTAGTGAGCATGTAACGCTTATCAAAATAATAGTAAACAACTAATAACTTTACCAAACATCTCTTTACAAATCGCTAATACAATCCGCCCGCCAAAATTGCTAACACAATACGCTATTCATTATTTGCTGATTGTGAAACAAGGCTCAGTGTATTGTCACATGGCAATTGGCAACCTTTTGTAAAGCTTTATAAGCTTTCAACTGTTGAAAACTTACAAGTCAACATGTAAAAAGAATATGTTTACATCAGCTTTCAAGACAATGAATTTTGTAAAAATAAGCACCGCCTTATATGATACTCCATCTGTCTCATTTTATCTGTCCTACTTATTATTCATTGGTCAAACCAACTCTTAACTTTCTTCTTTGGATATTTTCTTTACCATTTATACTTATTCTTAAATTTGATTTTTTTTGTGTTTAATAGTACTTTTAATGTAGTTTCTAAATATATAAATTTTGTATATAAATGTTAAACTTAATATTATGAAAACTTGAATTAAAAATAACTTAATAACGAACCCGACACATAAAATAGAGCTGAGGGAGTAGAATTTTTATATTTTCCATTTCATGACACGTCATCACAAGAGCTACACTAAGACGGATGATGTGTAAAGAGATTGGCTTTAATAATTTGCCCAAATTTTGAAATAAGAATATTCTTTGACAAATATAAAAAACTATGCACTACACAAATCTAACACGTATTCTTTAATTTTTTTTTTGAAAACACACGTATTCTTTAATTAAATCAGCGATAAATATCCAAAAATCCAAGTCAGATTTTGCATGTTAATTACAACCGACAACTGTCCGTCACCCGCAGGAACCAAACTCAATCCAGTACCGCGTCACCCCCCAGCCCCCGGTTTTCCTTGCACGCCACGCCGGTTAGCATCTCCGGTCGCCGGTAGTTTCGTATAAAACCATAGGAAGCTGTAGTCAACAGTTTATCCAATAATCCATCAAACAACTCTCCTATAAAACTCGAGGACTTTGAGGTTCTATATATATGCTCTTTCTCGAAACCGCGTTTTCGTGTCGTGAAGATTACAAAGTCTGGAATTACATGAGTGGCGGCGGCTGTCGGGCGGCGATAAGGGTGGTTCAAGGGATGAATAAGGAGCAGCTGGTCCCCAAGTATGGCGGCGATCACTCGGCGGGATTCAATTCGGCTCTTAAGGACACCGCTTGCGGCGGCGACGTCGGTGGTTCGATGCATGCCAGGAGGTTTTCCGGCGTCGTTGATTCTTGCTCTTTGAAGGCTTCTAAAGCCGACGAGAAACTGAAACATCAGGCTGAGGAATCTCTCCGGACCGTCATGTACTTGAGCTGTTGGGGTCCGACATAGCATCCGTACAAGGCTCTTCTTGTTTGTTTGTTTCTTTATTATTAAAAAAAAAATTAATCTCCATTTTATTTTTTTTACAGAAGGAATTGGAATATGTAAATATGTTATAGTTTTGTACAAGTGACAATGATTATATGCACATTATTTATTGATATCTCAAGAAAAGGAACATGATTTTAATCATCTCAAATGAAAAACATTAGAAAAATTTTACAATTAGAATAATGAAAATTAAATACCTAACTCTTATAAATATAAAGATAGTCTAACCAGCTAAATGATTAGTAACAAGATGTTGAGATTAATCAGTTTGTGCCAAGTTTTAAGGTAATTGTATTCCGAATGCTTAAACATGAAAGCAGTATGAAGATTGAACATCTCATACACACTCCAGGTGTGTTATGCTAGTTTATCTTGACTTTTGGAGATTTTTAAAGAGTTAATTTCCAAAATGGTCCTCTGCTTATGACAAGTTCTCAAATTGGTCATATGACTTTTCTATTGCATCCAAACTAGTCCTCCGACTATTGAAATTTAAGTCATATTAGTCATCCATTAGCATTGGCGTTAAAATAGAGGGCAAAATGAAAAATTCATCTCATATACTCTATTTTAATCATATTATGACTCCATTTTCGCATATTGAGAAGCTTTTTAGTAAAAACAAATTTTAATTTGTATTGAAATTCAAAACAAAAATTTAACAAAAATCTATAATATTAAAATATTAAATTAAATAAAAAATTTTAATTTTGTCTAATTGGAATAAATTCGACATATTTATTTTAAATTTGAATTTTTTACTTTATTTTAATAGAGTATTTTTATTTTATATAATTTGCCCAAATATACATGTACAGAACTCAATTGAAAAATAGTAAATTTGATTTAGCTTGGCACTACCAAAAAAAGATTCGTAGTTTTCACTTTCCAATAAAAACTTTCGTGTTTATTTTATTTCCAAAAATTTATTAATATTTACTTTTTGAGTTTATGCTAGGACATCTCACATAAATCAATAGTGGTATGTAACATTTGACCATTTTTTTAAAAAAAAATTATCACATTACAGTTCTAACTTTTATTTTCTTGACAAAATTAATCATCTATTTAGATTTATGTCATTCCACTACAATAATCAAATACTAAAAATTCTTTTATTTAAAAGATATTTGATTCCCGCTTATTTCTGATATTGTCATTTTTTCTTGCAATTATTTCAATATTTTAGTAGTTGTAATTATTTAAATATTAATCAATTGTAATAAATGTGATCATTGAGCCTAAAAAACATTCTCCTCACTCATATCTTTCCAATATTTTTTGCGAGTATAACAATTTCACGGCTTTGATCATTAACTTTAAATTTTATCCAATAAAAAATTTAACTATTAGATTTATATATATTAACCTTGTACTAAAAGTACATACCTTTTAAATAACTACATGTCTACATGTCTACAATAGACAAAAATTTGTAAGTCACGAATTTGATTCTGGCAAATATCGTTTTGGTTGAACCTCTGGCACATGCTTTTCTTAATGTGGTACAGTTTACCTCACTTAGTTAATTAATATGCAAAATTTCTTTCAAAAAAAATGCAAAATCAGAGTTTACCTAGTATACAGTTTCGGATAATATATGTTGTGGTTTTCAATAATAATAATAATAATAATATAATATGGGAAGGTATTTCTTGGAGTGCATAGGTGAGGTGAAACATCCAAATGATAGGAGCTCAATTTCCACCACACAACCTAATCATCATAGCAAGCCTCCATTATATCTAGATAGACCTATACATACATTATACATATATTATCATCATCAAACTTCAATTCTCTAGAACCCATATATTTCTGGATCCATTATATTCTTCAGCTCAAAATTCAACGAATTAAACATAAAATCATGAATGCACTCAAGCTTTACAAGCTGGGAAATCAGCATGCGTTGCTCTCATGGAGTTATTCAGCCGCCTCAAGAGTACCGCGCACTTACACTGTTCTTGCGCCGCCGCTCAAGAGGCCGAGAAATAATCTCCGAGTAAAAGCGAGTAGCGCCGGCGCCGGCGGGGAAGGACAGAATTCTAGCCGGCGTACTTTCTTGACGCTTGAAGAAGCCGGCCTGGTTGAAATCTCCGGCCTCGACGCTCACGAGCGCTTCCTCTGCCGTTTAACGGTACGTATTCGCTTGCGTCATATCTTCCTGCCTAAGTATTATATAATTGCAATTGAAATTTTATAATTTGGTTGTGAGAGTTAATCAAATATGAGATTTGTCATTTATAATTTATAGTATGAGTAATGGTTACTTTTGATCTTATGAGATTTGTGTTATTTCTATGACCTTGTGACCTTAGTTAAATCAGTCTAAATTGTTCATAACTCGCTGGTTTAGACTTCAATCTAAGTTGTTCATAGCCGATTGGTTTTAGACCAACAAAGTCAATAGGCAACTACTATACATCAAGAGTGGCGTTAGCAAACTAATTATTATCTGACTAACTTAGTTGGGATAATTTGTCTCAACTTTATTAGATTTTGACACATAATTTGTGAATGACCAATAGTAAAAATGCATGTTATTAAACTCATGTAATAAAAAGCGGCAAAATTTTGGTATATAGTGACTTTAATATTTTAATATTTATGTTTTAAATTTTATGTTACAGATATCATCACTAAATTTACTGAAAGTAATATCAGAGCAAGAAGGTTGCCCAATCGAGGAGCTGAATGCAGGAAGAATATGTGATTGGTTTTTGAAAGACAAGCTCAAGAGAGAACAAAATTTGGAGTCTGCAGTTCTTCAATGGGATAGCTCTGAATTCCAATTTTAAAAACCCTCATTTAAAAAATATATATATATTTTTCTTTACTTTTTGTTAATCTAAACATGCTTTTATTTACTTATTTATTTAATTTTGATATGGTGCAAATATGCCTCTATAATTTTTTTTTTTTAATTTTACATTTATGCTTTTATTAGTAAATAACTAATACTAGAAAATTCCTTCTATTTGTTTTAAAAAAAATATTTTTATTTACTTTTTGTCTATCTACAGGATATTGTGGTGTTCATGGCTAATTTTACACTTGCTTACTTAGTTTCCAGTGGCCTTGATTCAAAACAATCAATTACAAAATACAAATATTTGATATTAATTTGCTAAATTTTAACGGTTTGAATACAATTTGATGAATATATTAGAAATGGAGCAAGAAGGACTCAAGTGAACTTGGGGCCCCGAGGTAGAACGCCGTGCTCAACTCGGGTGGCCCAGGGAGAGCCCATGCCTCGACCCACCAGGCCCCAAGCCGCGATCCAGCGCCTCGACTGGGGGTGCTCAGCTTGGGGTGCCTGGGGGTGCTTGACAGGGGGTGCTCGACAGGGTGCCCAGGGGGTGCTCGGACGGACGAGGTCCAAGTTTGTTTCAACCAACCTCCCTTTTTTAGGGGACAGTTAGGGAGTTTAGTGTGTATAAATGCCTTTGCGCGCTATTGTCTCATTAAGACATTCGCATCTATCATTGTCCTAATCTACTCTTGTAATAGCATTACATCCACTTTGTAATAGCTTCACAACTACAACTTAATACAACATTTGGTCTCCGTGATCCTACTGCACTTGTTCGCCTATTTTCTTATCCCTTTATTATTTCCTATTATTATCGGGTTTATTAATTCGGCGGGTCCCGAGTTAATTAAATCCATCATACTACGCATAATTATTATCACAAAACACAAATACTAATATCCCTTTATTATTTCCTATTATTATCCTGTTTATTAATTCGGGCCCCTGAGTTAATTAAATCCATCATACTATGCATAATTATTATCACAAAACACAAATATTTGAGGGGTTTTTAATAACCATTAATTTTTAAATGACTACATTTTTTTTTGAACTTTTAAATGATTACATATAATTATCCTATTCTTCTTCTCCAAAAGGTTGAATCCCCAAAGGCCTGACAAAGCATTTGGGAGCTCGTGAAACTCGATCTCTGGTCTCTTCTCTCAAACTTCACTCTTGTGATAAGTTGAGCTGCCCATGCAGGCTAGATATAATTATTCACAAGGCATAAATGTTTAGGACTTCGTTGTCATGATCAGACACTATCGAAAATGGAATAACATTACTGGTGATAAGCCTATACACATATACCTTTGTCTAGTAAGTCCTTTTATTCCTAGAATTACCTAAAACCCTTGCATGAGTATAGCTACTCCGAAGGAGGGAGAAGCGGATGAGAGGGTGGAGGGGCGGAGCTACTCTTAGGTTATGATGGAACTTTAATTTTAGCATAAAATGGAATGTAAGTGATTATTTTGTGGTACAAATATATGTAAGTTTCATTCTGATTTGAGTCGGGTCAAAATGGATTTGAACTTTTCGTAGTGAGATAAAGAAATTGATATATCGTACACTCAAAACAGATAATGAGTGAATAAAAAATTGATTTTCAAAATAAATCCATTTAAGTTGGAAATTAAAATGAGGATGGAAAGGATTTGAATAAACACTTATATAATATATAAGAACCTTTTAGAAGAATGTTGAATTGTATAACATAGACGCTTTCTCTCGTTGACAATGTTAATTCTAATTCATAGGAATTAATTTTGGATTAATTATATTCCAATTTATATTTTAAGAATTAAGATTAAGTTGTCAGATTTGTTTTAGTTGTTAATGTCATAGTTTAATGTTATTAAATCTATCATCTCCTACAAATAGCCTTGTTGTTGGTAGATGTTTGAGGAGTTGATTTTGAACTCTCAAAATCTTTGTTTTCTCTCTTCCTACGGGAAAATTTGCCAACAATTCCATAAAAGGAATGGAGTGCTTGCCTGTTGTTCAAGTTCACTGAACTTTTAATTTGAGTGCTCAAACTTTAAGATGTGATCCCTTTTATCTTGGGAGACTGACGGTACAACGCTCATAGCACTCTTTGGAGGTAGCGAATCGGTTTTAATAAAAGTGTGTTTTACACATACACGACTTGGATCTTTCCTCTTGTTCATTGAGATTATTTTTTAAAAATGAAAACCCTATTTTCGTTATATATAGATATATTTCGTCTGTGTATGTGTTTGTTTCTCTCTCTCTCTATATATATATAAGGATGAAACTGCCATAGGGGTAGAGAGGGCAACTGCCATAGGGGCCGTGGGGTGCCCCCACTGCCCAAAATTACATAGCCCCAAGACGACGTCGTTTTGGGGCTATGCATATATATAAGTTTTTTGTTTTTCATTTGTTGTTTCTTCAATTCTTCGTCACTAGATAGCTTCGTCTCTAACTCTTTGCCTCAGCTCGACTCCTCAGTCCATAGATCGCAGCTCTTGAGCTCCTGCCTCCACAGCTCCACCGGTTATTATCCATTTCTCCTCCGTGGACCGTGCCTCCAGCCGGACTCCGGACTGTCCGTTCACCATTCGTCCATCGCCTAGTCACCCACCGAACCACCATTAGTCCATTATAGATTTATAGCTTCAGCCCTCAGGTTCAAACCTCAACCAATCTTCATTTTTCTTCAATTTATTGTCTTAATTAGTTTTACCTAATGGCTAATTTCATAAAAATGTATTAATATTTCATATTTGATAAATCCCTAATTTGATAAATCCCTAATAGGAGTAATAGCATAATTATTCTCTTAATTAGTTTGCAGTTTTCCCTAATGGGCTAATGGCTATTCTGTTTTGCACGTTTGCAATTAATTTATTAATTCCAATTAGTGATTACATATATGCTTAATGCTTTTGCAGATTCGTATTTGCTAGACTGCTATTCTGCTTAGGGGTGTGCAGAAACCGAATCATCCGAAAAACTCGATCGGTCCGCAAACCGAATTGGCCCAACCGAAGTCGACCGAACCCGAGATTCTTTGGACTGAACCGACGATCAAACGGCGTCGGTTAATAGGGGTTCGGGTGGGTGGAATAAATTCCCAACCGACCTGCCCGAAAATCCGATTAAAGCTTAGGGTTGCGTATGTGTGTAAGGGTGCGACGTCGTTTGGTCATAGTGTATATATATATAGGGTTCCTCACTTCTTCTCCCTTCTCCTTCGCGATTCTGATTTCTCTCTTCTCTGATCTCTGGACTCTGGTCTAGTGGTCTCTTCCTTCTCCCTTCGCGAATCGCGATTGGGATTCACTGATTTGTTCATTTGTCTAAGACTTTGGATTCTGAGTTCTCTCTATTCTAGAGTCTAGAGTCTAGTCTGTTCTCGACTTTTCGTTTGTTCTCCGGTGGTAGTCTGGTGGAAGCCGTGCTGGTGGCTGGTGGCTGGTGGCTGGTGTAGTGGTGTTGTGGGTTGTGGCTTGTGGTGGACTGGTGGTGTAGTCAACTGTCAACTTCCACTGGTGATATTTGTACAAAGAAGCCCTTGTTCGATCTCCAGGGTATTGTGAGAAACGAAGTAAATCGTTGAACCCTAGTTCTTTAAATTTGATTTATTAAATTTATATGCATATTCTGGTGGAAGCACTGACTTTTGATTGCAAACCCTAGTTCAATTTGTATGCTTATTATGCGAATTTGTGATATGTTCTGTCATAGTATGATATTCTAGATTTCTGGTGGAAGCACTGACTTTTGATTGCAAACCCTAGTTCAATTTGTATGCTTATTTTGCGAATTTGTGATATGTTTTGTCATAGTATGCTATTCTGGATTTCTGGTGGAAGCACTGACTTTTGATTGAAACCCCTAGTTCTTTAAATTTGATTTATTAAATTTATATGCATATTATTTTTCAAAAAAAAATTATATGTATATTTGTATACATAGTGGTACGGCCGCACTGAGTGGTGTATATTTGTATACATAGTGGTACGGCCGCACTGACCGCACGTTAAGGGCGGCCATACCTGATTATGACCCTATATATATATATTATTTTGGTACATAGACTTATTCCCCACCAACAGGTTATTCTTGAGAACTCAAAAATATCATATTTTGTAATGTCTAATTTGCCTTTAGCTATTTTTATTATATATTAAAAAATTTCATCAATTATTATTATTATTATTATTATTATTATTATTATTATTATTATTATTATTATTATTTTACTCATGTTCACACATATATCATTCAAAATTAAGGATAATTATGTTTTTTTTAAACGTTTATTCCATTTCTATTTCTTAAACCAACCAAATATTTAATACAATTCCTAAAGTTTATTCTCTTACTATTCATTGTGTCGATGTTGTATTCCATGTGAAATATAATTCCTATATATAAGGTAATAGTAATTAATAATATTAATATATAGTGATATATGGATATACTACATAATTAAATTACTATATGTTCCTTGGTGTGTTGGATAGGAATGAGAAAGACTAAATACGTTCTCTCCTTATAAAGGAAGACAACTTTGCTTGCTTCCTCAACTAATGAATAGAAGAAGAGTCCTCGTCAACAGAGATAGGCAGTCAAGTGCTAGAACTTCTTTATTGAACTCGGTCAACATGTTAAGGGCCCCGGTCTTCATCCAACCAGGGGTGTTTGTCCGCGTCAGGATAAGGGTCACTGTCCTCATCCGACTAGGGGTGTTTGTCCGCGTCAGGATAAGGGTCACCGTCCTCATCCGACCAGGGGTCCTTGTCATTTNGGGTCACACTTGTGTGAGACCGTCTCACGGATCCTTATTCGTGAGACGGGTCGGGTCGGGTCAAAGCACCATGCAAATGTCATACTTATATGTGCAAATCTCACACTTATATGTTCAAATATAACACTAATCAAAAATACAATTTTTGTTAATTATAAGAGAAAAAGTAATACATTTTTCATAATAAGTAATGTTGACAAGTGCCTCTCACTTATAAGGGCAAATATAATACTTTTGAGGAAAAATGTAATACTTTTAAATCGAAATGTAAAAGTATTGTATTTTCCCTTAAAAGTATTACATTTACCCTAATAAGTAACAAAAATTTTATTCATGATTAGTATTACATTTGAGCATATAAGTGTTACATTTGCATNTATAGATTAAAAATTTGTTGTTGTTGTTATTGTTGTTTTACAAATGCTCAGTGATATAACATTTAGGCACACTTGTGTGAGACCGTCTCACGGATCCTTATTCGTGAGANGGGGCTATCAATAGTATATTTTTGTAATGCCTAATTTACCTTTTGAATATTTTGGTTATAGATTAAAAATTTGTTGTTGTTGTTATTGTTGTTTTACAAATGCTCAGTGATATAACATTTAGGCACACTTGTGTGAGACCGTCTCACGGATCCTTATTCGTGAGACGGTCTCACACAAGTTTTTGCCTTAGAATAAAAGGTNTAATACATTTTTCATAATAAGTAATGTTGACAAGTGCCTCTCACTTATAAGGGCAAATATAATACTTTTGAGGAAAAATGTAATACTTTTAAATCGAAATGTAAAAGTATTGTATTTTCCCTTAAAAGTATTACATTTACCCTAATAAGTAACAAAAATTTTATTCATGATTAGTATTACATTTGAGCATATAAGTGTTACATTTGCATCTTGACCCGACCCGACCCGACCCGTCTCATGGTGAGACGGTCTCACACAAGTTTTTGCCTTAGAATAAAAGGTGTGAGACGGTCTCACACAAGTTTTTGCCTTAGAATAAAAGGTAATTATATTTTTTTGATTTTTATTCCATTTCTACTTTAAACCAAATATTGTAATACAATTTCTAATGCTTTTTCCTCTTACTAACCAAACAATGAAATAAAATTTAGATTCTATTCATTGCCCATTCTTTTCCCTACGAAATATATTTTTATTCTTCCAAAATTTATCGGTGTTGTTGTTATAGTTGTTGTTTTTCAAATACTCAGTGATATACCATTTAAAATAAAGGGTAATTATGTTTTTCGATTTTTATTCAATTTCTATTTTAAACCAAACATTTTAATACAATTTCTAAAGCTTTTTCCTCTTACTAACCAAACAATGAAATAAAATTTAGATTCTATTCGTTGCTCATTCTATTCCCTACGAAATATATTTTTATTCTTGCAAAATTCGTTATGTGAACCAAACCTACAATAGTTGACGACCTACATAGTAATATAAATATAGTACTTTTATCATGGGAGACCGACGCTACAACGCTCCTAACATCCTTTGGAGATAGCGAATCTGTTTTAAGAAAAGTGTGTTTTACACACACACGACTTGGATCTTTCCTCTTGTTCATTGGGATTATTTTCCAAAAATTAAAACCCTATATATATATATATATATATATATATATATATAAAAGGACGAACATGCCATAGGCGCAGTGGGGACAGTTGCCATAGGGGCCGTGGGGGCAGCTGCCTCCACTGCCCAAAATTACATAGCCCCAAGACGACGTCGTTTTGGGGCTATGCATATATATAAGTTTTTTGTTTTTCATTTGTTGTTTCATCAATTCTTCGTCACTAGACAACTTCGTCTCTAGCTCTTTGCCTCGACTCCTCAGTCCGCACATTTTAAGTGCTCAAGAATGTTTCAATTCTCAAAGCGTGCAAGTAGCGTGCTTCCTCAACATTTTGAAGCACTTTAAATGTTTCTTGCATTAAATAAAACGCTTGTAATTGTTTATCCAATCCATTGTTTAATGGAAAAGGAGTAAATGGTTAACAATAATTTGTACTTATTGCTCACGATTATGTAAAATCTTTAATTTCATTATGGGACCGATAGGGCACTTACGGTCCAACGTTCTATTTAATATTTTGTCGTCTTCGCTGCTAATTTTACACTTGATTACCTAGTTCTCGATGGCCTTGGTTCAGAAACCATCAATGCATCAATTGCAAAATATAAATATTTGATATTAATTTATCAAATTTTAAATATAATTGCTATGCATAATTGTAACAAAACACAAATGTGTGTTTTACACATACACGACTTGGATCTTTCATCTTGTTCATTGGGATTATTTTCCAAAAATTAAAACCCTATTTTCGTTATATATAGATATATTTCGTCTGTGTGTTTGTCTCTCTCTCTCTATATATATATATAAGGACAAAGCTGCCATAGGGGCAGTGAGGGCAACTGCCATAGGGGCCGTGGGGCAGCTGCCCCCACTGTCCAAAATTACATAGCCCCAAGACGACGTCGTTTTGGGGCTATGCATATATATAAGTTTTTTGTTTTTCATTTGTTGTTTCTTCAATTCTTCGTCACTAGACAGTTTCGTCTCTAGCTCTTTGCCTCGACTCCTCAGTTCGTAGATCACAGCTCTTGAGCTCCTGCCTCCACAACTCCACCGATTATTATCCATTTCTTCTCCGTGGACCGTGCCTCAAGCGAAACTCCGGACCGTCCGTTCACCATTCGTCCATCGCCTAGTCACCCACCGAAACACAATTAGTCCATTATAGATTTATAGCTTCAGCCCTCAGGTTCAAACCTCAACCAATCTTCATCTTTCTTCAATTTATTGCCTTAATTAGTTCTACCTAATGGCTAATTTCATAAAAATGTTGGATTGATATTTCATATTTGATAAATCCCTAATAGGAGTAATAGCATAATTATTCTCGTAATTAGTTTGCAGTTTTCCCTAATGGGCTAATGGCTATTCTGTTTTGCACGTTTGCAATTAATTTATTAATTCCAATTAGTGATTACATATATGCTTAATGCTTTTGCAGATTCGTATTTGCTAGACTGCTATTCTGCTTAGGGGTGTGCAGAAACCGAATCATCCGAAAAACTCGATCGGTCCGCAAACCGAATTGGCCCAACCGAAGTCGACCGAACCCGAGATGCTTTGGACTGAACCGACGATCAAACGGCGTCGGTTAATAGGGGTTCGGGTGGGTGGAATAAATTCCCAACCGACCTGCCCGAAAATCCGATTAAAGCTTAGGGTTGCGTATGTGTGTAAGGGTGCGACGTCGTGTGTATATATATATATATATATATATATATATATATATATATATATATATATATATATATATATATATATATATGTTGATAAGGTTGAAAGGCATTCAGTCATTTGCGTAGACGCGATTCTGAAATTAGGGTTCCTCACTTATTCTCCCTTCTCCTTCGCGGTTCTGATTTCTCTCTTCTCTGATCTCTGGACTCTGGTCTAGCTCTTTGCCTCGACTCCTCAGTCCGCACATTTTAAGTGCTCAAGAATGTTTCAATTCTCAAAGCGTGCAAGTAGCGTGCTTCCTCAACATTTTGAATCACTTTAAATGTTTCTTGCATTAAATAAAACGCTTGTAATTGTTTATCCAATCCATTGTTTAATGGAAAAGGAGTAAATGATTAGCAATAATTTGTACTTATTGGTTGTGTAAAATCTTTCATTATGGGACCGAAAGGGCATTTACGGTCCAACATTTTATTTAATATTTTATCGTCTTCGTTTAATATATACTCGACACAAGGTTAAGTTTTTGACTCTTACGTCTTTTCGTAATCTCGTTCTCAACTAATCAACATCAACTTCTCAAAATCTCACCCCTTAAACTATATATGTTAATTTCTATAATTTGTTCAATTGTTTGTCTAATTATCCTAATTTTTGTTTTGTCCTAATTTTCCTAATTTTATTTTTGGCCTAATTCAATTGATGTTAGTTGCTCCCTAGTTTTGCCCTAATTTTGTGTTTTTTTTTTTTTTTGAACATTTGTTTTGTTGCAGAACTGCAAAAGGATATCTCAGCTCCACAAACATAGTTGATATTTTCCATCTATACCTGTAACTCTGTAAGTTGAATTTTGATTGCTTTGTTAATCTGTATCTATCTTAACATGTCATAATTATCATTCATTTTTGGAGGTGTCATTTGGGGGGGGGGGAGGGGCATAGAGGTCAATTATTTTCATAATGTAGTTAGTAGCTCTTCTTCAGAGTTGGAAAGCTTATGGATTAAGTATTCAAACAAAAATGAAATTCATATAATACAGAGTTAATACCACAAATGGTCCTCTGACTTTCATTTCTAACCACAAATAGTCATCCATTAAAATTTCTGTTAAATAGGTGTTAAATCTAGGGGTATTATTGTCAAATTGATATATAATGGCCATAAAATAAAAATGTTTAGAATTTTTCACCAACAAGCATAATTGAAACAATTAACAAATATAAATACTCCTAAATAAAAAGATAATACACCTTATATCTCGTAATTATGAGTACAAAATGAAGATTTAATATTAGAGCTATCTGTTTTAATTTAACCAACAGATTAAAATGGAAGAATTTTTTTTTCAAAAACCTTGCTTCCATCATTTTCATGGTTGTTCATACATGGCCGATTAATAGTTTTCACTCTTCATTAATCGATCAAACATTTTGTTTGGGACATAACTGAAGGCCGCCACCGTTGAATTAATATAATTAATCAATTACAAATTGCGAACATTAATCATGAATTTTTATTTAATTTGTTCATTTATGTAATTTGTCATGTCCATTTTGTTTTTATATTTATTAACTTAATGTTTAAAATTAATTATGTTGTCATATAATTATCAAAAAGAAGTAATCATAATAATAATTTGACGATATTACCCCTAGATTTAACACATATTTAACAGAAATTTTAACAGAGGACTATTTCTGGTCAAAAATGAAAGTCAAAGAACCATTTGTGGTCGAATTGAAAGTCGAGGACTAAAAGGAGTACTAGCCCAATAGTCAGAGGACCATTTGTGGTATTAACTCTATAATACATGTTGGTATAAGCATCTACGTATACTATGATTCTAGACTATTTGATTGTTTGACTGTTGATTTTAAATTTTATTCTATTATTTTATAAATTAATTCATTATATCTATGCATTCTCTTTGACTGTTTAAATCATCCATTATTCTAAAAGATTTTGCCTATTATTCTTTGACGGTATAAATCATCCATTATTCTAAAAGATTTTGTCTATTATTCTATTATTTTCGCAAAGTAGTTCATATCTTATGTCTTGTATGTGGATTAGTTAATGTAAATGGCGCGGAATTACGACAATATAATGGGGTTGGAAATTAGTTTGTTAATCTTCGTCCCCACTAAAAGAAAATTTTGGCTCCCACGGCCTATATATATAAGGTAATAGTAATTAGGGTCACACTTGTGTGAGACCGTCTCACGGATCCTTATTCGTGAGACGAGTCGGGTCGGGTCAAAGCACAATGCAAATGTCATACTTATATGTGTAAATATCATACTTGTATGTTCAAATATAACACTTATCAAGAATACAATTTTTGCTACTTATAAGAGAAAAAGTAATACATTTTTCATAATAATTAATGTTGACAAGTGTCCCTTATTTATAAAGGCAAATATAATATTTTTGAGGAAAAAAGTAATACTTTTAAATTGAAATGTAAAAGTGTTGTATTTTCCCATAAAAGTATTACATTTACCCTTATAAGTAACAAAAATTTTATTCCTAATTAGTATTACATTTGAGCATATAAGTATGACATTTGTGCATATAAGTGTTACAATTGCATATTGACCCGACCCGACCCGACACGTCTCATGGTGAGACGGTCTCACACAAGTTTTAGCCTAGTAATTAATAATAGAATTAATTTCACCAGAGGTCCCTTATCTTTGATGACAATACCAAATTTAGTCCCACACTATCGTTTTTGCCGTATAACATCTTAGACTATTACTGGTCTTTCTCATGAATTTTCCTATTTTTAATAAAGGCATTTTTGTCTTTTCATATTTTTTCTTTTGTTATTTTTTCCAAATTCAACCGGTTTAATTGGTTTTTGACTTTACTAAAAATCGGTTGAAAATATGATTACTAAAAATCAGAGGTTATCTAAAGTCCTAAACCAATTAATTAAATTGGTTGAAATCGAAAAAAAATAACAAAAGAAAAATATGAAAAGACAAAAATATCATTAATAAAAATATGAAAATCATGAGAATGACTAAAAGTGTTCAAAAAATAATAGTCTGGGATGTTAAATGGCAAAAATGATAGTCTAATACTAAATTTGGAATTGCCACCAAAGACAAGGATCTCGGGTGGAATTAACTCTTAATAATATTAATATATATTGATATATGGATTTAATAAACCTAATAATATATACTACATAATTAAATTACTATATGTGGCTCGATGTGTTGGATAGGAATGAGAAAGACTAGATACGTTCTCTGCTTATAAAGAAAGATAACTTTGCTCGCTTCGTCAACCAATGAACAGAAAGAGAGTCCTCGTCATTCGTCAATAGAGAAAGGTGGTCGAGGGCTAGAACTTCTCTATTGTCCTCGGTCGACATGTTAAGAGCCCCAATCTTCATCCAACCAGGGGTTTTTGTCCTCATCAGGATAAGAGTCGCCGCCCTCATCCGACCAGGGGTCCTTGTCATTTTCACAGTGAGGATCGTTGTTCGTGTCTCACCGAGGATCTTTATCCCAAACATATTTTAAGTGCTCAAGGATGTTGTAAAGAAATGTTGTAAACTCATTATGGAGTTGGTAAATTTAAATTTTGTAAAGAGGGATGCAATATGTTAGCCCATGCCATAGCTCGAAGATCTCTTGATGATTCGAGTTTGGAGACTGTTGAGTACTTTGATTGTATTCCCAGTTTTATTTCTTGTATGACTTGTTTGGATGTTGAGATGAATTAATATATTTGGTTTTGTTTCCAAAAAGAAAAAAAGAAAAAAAAAAAAGGTGCTCAAGGATGTTTCAATTCTCAAAGCGTGCAAGCAGCGTGCTTCTTCAACATTTTGAATCACTTTAAATGTTTTTGGATTAAATAAAATGCTTGTAATTGTTTATCCAATTCATTGTTTAATGGAAAATGAGTGACTTTAAATGTTTTTGGATTAAATAAAATGCTTGTAATTGTTTATCCAATCCATTATTTAATGGAAAATGAGTAAACGATTAGCAATAATTTGTACTTATTGGTCGCGGTTATGTAAAATCTTTCATTATGACCGAAAGGGCATTTAAGGTCCAACATTCTATTTAATATTTTGTCGTCTTCGTTGCTAATTTTACACTTGATTACCTAGTTCTCAGTGGCCTTGGTTTAGAAACCATCAATTGCAAAATACAAATATTTGATATTAATTTATCAAATTTTAAATATAATTGCTATGCATAATTGTAACCAAACACAAATGTTTGAGTTTTTTTTTTTTTAACTAAAGTTTTAAAGACTTAGATATAGTTAGTACGGTCAAAGCGGCCCGGCTCAGCCCATTAGGCCTGCCCCACCGCGGGCTTAATTTCTGGCGGGTTTTTGCGGGCTAGGGTTCATGCAACCGCTATAATGCTCCTAACACTATTGGGAAGTAGCGAATCAAGTTTAAAGAAAGTGTGTTATATACGACTTGGAATATTTTCCTTGTTTTCATTCCGTTGTTACTTTGTGATTATTTCTAAGAATTTTAAATCCCGTTATTTATTTTATTTTATAGTTTGATTTATCAACTCATTCAAAGCCAACAAAAAAATAAATTTTCAACCGCTAAACATGTCAAATTCTAAAATTTCGACCACTTTCCATTGGTCGAGTATCCAACGCTTTTTTATAGTGAAATAGTATCGAGAAAGATTTAAAATAAATTGAAAAGAGCAATTATCAATTTTGGTCACACAAGTATTAGCAAAATGACAGTTTTAGTCCACATGTTTAATTAATATCAATTTTCATCTACAACTCTTGCTTTTGTGCTAAAATTAATCACGTCGACTACCCCTCCGGCTAAAACATGTCAGATTGTGTAATTTGTAAAGGTATTTTCATCGATTCATGTATAAAATGCCAATTCCATAAATGTATAAACTCCCATCCAAAATACACCAAGCCTTCGTACTCCATTATCGCTGCCACGTTCGGACGAGGGTCCCGTAGAGGATGGCTTCGTGAGCGCACGTCAATCGACAAGCTAATGAACAAGATGTCGGGCTGAATTGGGGAAGCCCCAATCATCGGCGTCTACACCTATGCCTGCGAGCTGTGCGAAGTCTCTTGCACGCGCGGGCAAAGGCGAAGCCATCCTCCACGCGGAACCCTTGCCCGACGAACGTGGCCAAGATAATTGAGTACAAAGGTCTTGGCATATTTTGGATTGCGGTTCATACATTAATGGAATAGGCATATTATACATGAATGGACGAAAATACCTTTACAAATTACAACCTGACATGTTTTAGTTGAAGGGGCCGGGTGACCCCGTGATCAATTTTAACACTTAAATTATAGTCGTGGATGAAAATTGATAGTAATTAAACATGTGAACCAAAATTATCATTTTGCTAACACTCATATGACCAAAATTGATATTTGCTCAAATTAAAAATAAGTTTTCCCATAATCAATCTAAAGTCCCCTCAAACAAATTACATTCAAGTTTTTAGTAAATTGTCCATCCTAGAGAAGATTTCCTTCTATTTTCTTTATGCAAGTCAAGTAGTCAAAATGTAAAAAGATAATAATAATAATAATAATAATAATAATAAAAAATAAATAAATAAATAAATAAATAAATAAAATTTCCTTAATTCCCATTAAAAATAAATTAATCTTGAAAATTTTGCAATTTTGCATATAACTCCATTTATTTAATATTTAAAAAAAAAATACCAATACTACAAGTTCCTCCCATCCAGGTTGATGGTCCATTCTCACCACTTTGAATTGTTTTTTTTTTTTTTTTACTGAAGCCCAACAAAGTCAACATTGCCCCCACTGAGGCTCGAACCCATGACCTCCCACTTGGGTGAATCACTTCATGCCGCTTGACCACAAGGCCTTTGGCCCACTTTGAATTGTTTAATATACAGAAATCTAATAATTAATCTCCCACTTATATTTAACTAATTCATTAATTATTATCCTATTTAAGCAATTATATTCCTCGTAGATTCGAAGCCATTTACATTATCTTCTTCAAAGTCAACTTTCAATTCTCCTACTCCATGGCCGGCAATTTCATTTTGAGTGCAATTGATCTTGAATGGGTCATATCTTCCTTTTAAGAATTTTAATTTCTTTTTGCAACTATTACTTATGGTGCACCTGGATAAACTTTACTTTTATGTAATAGTCTATAAATCACAGAGGATAAATCATAGAAGAAAGTTAAATGTACGCATTAAGAAGAGTTGATGCTACGAGCTTGATTAAAATAGTGTTGACAAAAATTAAATTTGTGACCATCTATTTTTTAGAATAATGTATAATTCACCAACTCGACTCCCATTCGAAAAAGAATTTTAATTTTTAATAGCCCCATGGTCCCGGTCTAGTACCAGTTCATCTGTTTAGGTTTTGGTTCACGAATTGACAATCCGAACCTTCTTATTTTTTTCCTTCTCATGTATTTTTTTCAAGGTCATAAATTAATACATATTACAATTATCAAATAATTAATATATATGGCCATTAATATTAATATATTTATTAGTCATATCGGCTTTTAGTTATTAATGAAATTTTAAAAATTAAACATTCATAATGTATTGTAATTATATCCAAATCTTTAAAATTTTGATAAATAAAAATTATTAAAATCTTTTTGTTTTGTGATATTCATTATGTAGTACCAGAGTTTACCAAGTACCTATCTTTTGTAGTGACTACAGGTTTCTCTTGTCATAAAGAAAGATAATAAAGTGTAAAGTATGTTTTTTTTTCATGTTTATTCCATTTCTATTTCTTAAACATATCAAACATTATAATACAATTTCTAAAGTTTATTGCTTTTACATATAAACAATGGAATATAAAATTCATATTCTATTCATTGCTATTTTATTCCATGTGAAATTGGATTCCGATCAATTCTTTCAAAATTTATACCGTGAATCAATTCCTACTATAATTGATGTATATACTAATTTATATATAGTAATTTCATATATATATATATATATATATATATATATATATATATATATATATATAGGGTAATAGTAATTAATAATATTAACATATTGTGATATATGAATTTATTATACCTAATAATATATACTATGTATTAAATTACTATGGGTGCCTCTTTGTGTTGGATAGGAACCAAAAAGACTAGTCTTCAGCTTATAAAAGAAAACATATTTGCCCACATCCTCAACCAATGAATAGGAGGAGAGTCCTCGTCAATAGAGGAAGACAATTAGTTGATCGTTGAACTCCTTTATTATTCTCAGCTCGATCGACATGTTAAGGGTAACAGCCCTCTCCCAAGTGGGGGTCTTCATCCTCGTCAGGATAACAGTCATTGTCCTCATTCGATCGGGGTCTATGTCCTTATTAGGCGAAGGGCCCTTGTCTATGTCCCACACAGGATCATTGTGGGATAGGAACCAAAAAAGACTAGAAAGATTAGAAACATCTTCAGCTATATAAAAGAAGACATGTTTGCCCATATCCTCAACCAACCAACGAATAGGAGGAGAGTCCTCGTCAATAGAGGAAGACAATCAGCTGAACTCTTTTATATTATTCTCGATCAACATGTTAAGAGTAATAATCCTCGCCCAATCAGGAGTCTTCGTCCTCGTCAAGATAATAGTCATTGTCCTCATTCAATCAGGAGTGTATGTCCTTATTAGGCGAAAGGTCCTTATATCTGTGTCCCATAAAGGATCTTTATCCTAAACATATTTTAAGTGCTCATGGATGTTTTAGTTATCAGAGCGTACAAGTGGCGTGCATCCTCAAGCTTCTGATAATTTTAAATGTTTCTGGCATTAAATAAACGCTTGTAATTATTTATTCAATCCATTGTTTAATGGCAAATGAGTAAATGATTAGCAATAGTTTATGATTTGAGAACTAGAATCATGATCAATCCTAATGTTTGGTAGCCCTAGCATAAACAATGTAACACAAATCAAAGATTGAAAGTATGGAATGCCAATTATTTGGATGAATATAACACAAATCAAAGATTGAAAGTATGGAATGCCAATTATTTGGATGAATATGATGGTAGAAATAGCTTGAGTCATGCATAGTGATTCAGGTGCTCAAATATACTAATTATAGTGAAAGTGTGATTCTTTTCTTTCTTTTTTAAAAAATTATATGGAGGCATCTTTATGCACAATAATAATGTATCGACTATACTTTGACATATCAAATCTCGATATGTGAAATGATAACAAATATCTAGCTATACTCTTGGAGCAACAATTTGGGATTGGTGATAATTAACTACTCCATATCTTTTATTTTAGTAGTCAAGCCCTTAAATCCAAATAACCTTAAAAGTGATGAATAAATAGACATGATTTGTCTTACAAATGAGTAAATAATTTACAATCTAGAAGCGATTGAATGACCTTAAAAACAACAAAAAATGGAGACATGTTCAAATGACTTTGTATCTTCATCCTTATTGAGTCAACTTCAATAAAAAATGGATAATAACTCCGATCCAACAAGGCAACAAGTGCAAAACAAATGCATAAACGCCGAATAATTAAGAACAAAAATAAATAAAAATTAAAAACATTATTTTTAATTAATCAATAAACTGGGCGAAGTATGATTCTCAAAGATCATAACTTTTATTTTTACCCACATTATTTTGACATTTTTTTCAAATTCGTTGTATAAGATCTTCCATTGAACTTTACGTCTTTACCCCTAGTGCATTATGAGTTTTTCTAGTTATTTTTTTGAAGGTATGAGTTTTTCTAGTTATAAAATAAAAATAAAAATAAAAAGAAACATTTCCGGTCACTCGGTCAGTAGTCAAGTCGTCGAGACTCCAAAAGCAAAATTGGTTGTGTGTGGCAATAACAAATCAGCGAATGCCGCGTGGCGGCGCGTATGTAAAAAATTTCTCTGTTATAAATACTCGCTTCAAAATTCAAACCGTTCATACCTTCCCAACCAACCCGTTGCATTTTTTCCAACTCCAAGACTTTTCCAAACCAGAGCACCGCCGCCTGCGCTTTCTTCCGGGGAAATCATGGCCTCCGCCGCTGCCGGCGCCGCCGGAAAGGATACAAAAGTATTCGGTCTGTTTAAGCTCCCGTTCCGGAAGCCTTCTCCCGCTTCTACTTCTGGTTCACCGATAAACCACGCTCAGTCTCACAGTCAGCAGCAAAGTCAAGGTCAAAATCCGCCGGGACCTCGCAAAGTCTCCACCGTAGTGCGCTCTTTTCTCCCCACGCCGCGCCGTTTGAAGCTCGATCCGGCCAAAAGGCTGTATTTTCCATGTACGCCGCCTATCCTTGTCTCTCTGTCAATTTCTTCCATTTTCTTTTCGCTTTTTTATTCCCTTTAATAGCTGTGCTCTGATGTGAATAACCTGCTTTTATGACGGAGTTTGATTTTTGGTTGTTCATTAATTGTTTAAAATTGGGCAATGATCAATCTTTAAGGCAATTGCTTTAAAATGGAGGTTCTTGATTTATCGGCGAGAGATTATTATTAACCGTAATAACTGTGTGTTTCCAGTAAGGGTGTGTTTGGTTCACATATGGGAATCGGAATCAGAATGGGTATC
The DNA here is from genome assembly GCF_003576645.1 of Ipomoea triloba. NCBI lineage: Eukaryota > Viridiplantae > Streptophyta > Magnoliopsida > Solanales > Convolvulaceae > Ipomoea > Ipomoea triloba. The sequence continues at coordinate 3,320,793 of NC_044916.1, forward strand.
AAATATTGGGTAACTGTAATGTGTTTTGGTGAAAGTATTTTGCATGTTTAGGGTGGAATGAGAATGAGTACCCCAATTAATGGGGTAATCAAAACCCTGTAGTATTCTAAAAACCTGTCAATCAAACAATAATAATGACCTTGATACTCATTCCTGGTAGCTAAACCTGTCAACCAAACACACCCTAAGAAACTTTTTGAATTGACGCAAGACACAAGTTCTTTAAATGGGGGGAAAAGTTTGAACTTATGCATGCAGAAAAAATATAAAAAGAAAAAACTTTATGCTGGGAATCTAGCTTGTTTATTTTTTGTCCTCCTTGAAGTAAAGTGGAATGCAGGTGTTTTAGCCTTTAGGGTGTGTTGAACCATGGATTGTCACCTCAACTATTAGCTTCAAAGTTGTTGAATTGGTAACCACAAGGTTACCAGTTCGACTCCTAAAGGGAGTAGCCTATCGGCTTTCTCGATTTGAGCCAATCAGTTAAGCTGGTTTTGAGCCAATCAATTATGAGCAATTTAGGCTGGTTTACCTCTTGTGATTTTGTGCACACCCTTGACTAGTAGCTGCAGGTTTCCCTCTGTCCCTCAAAAAAAGGTGTTAGTTTCATCAAATTAATGAGTTTATGGTAGAACATTCAGAATGTACAGATGGCTGTTAGAGATTCTATTCACCAGAATTGCTAATTATTGAACAAAAGTTATGATCTTACTATGATGGGACATTTTTATAAGAGTTTGTGGTAATGTTTTGTACACCTTAAATTTGGTTGTGTATAAGTTTGTAGTTTTCCAACTTTCTGCATTCTACTTTTGAAAAGACGACTCTGGAAGCTGGGATGTTCATTATGTCATGTGTTCTGTTCTTAGATTCAGAACTGTTGAACATCAAGTTTTCGATATTTGAAGACTCTAGCAGCAGTATTTGGACTTTGGCCAAGATAAATGTATAGTTGAATGCATTTCAAAAGTTTTGTGACTCTTTGTCTGACTGATCTTTTTCAATGTTTGCTAAAATTTTAGCTTTTCAAATGTTACGAATATCTGTTTTTTTTTTTCTTCATTTAATAGTCTCCTAATCTTCATTTTTGGAAACCTAGATATTCAGCCAAGACTCAAGCTTCAATTATGTGTGTTAGACTGGGCTAAATTGATGGTTCTTTTTCTTTTTTTTTTTGGTGGTGCTACAGATGAACCTGGTAAACAAGTTCGAAGTGCTATTAAGATTAAGAATACTAGCAAGTCCCTTGTAGCTTTCAAGGTAGCGAAATACTCAACTCGGGATTATCATTCTGCTTATATTGTATCCTAAAATATGCAGTCCGTTTTATCTGATTGGTGCTGTTTTCTTATGTTCCTAGTTCCAAACAACTTCACCAAAAAGCTGTTTCATGCGTCCTCCCGGGGCTGTTCTTGCTCCTGGCAAGAGTATCATAGCAACTGGTAATTAATCAGCATTTATATATTGTGGTGAAGCAATTTTATTCTCTTCATTATATATATATATTTTTTGTATCTCTTCTATTTGTTGAGTTATAACTGATATTCTGTGAGTATCACTCTCTGATTTTTGCACCACTGCTCTAGTGTTCAAGTTTGTAGAGCCTCCAGAGAACAACGAAAAACCTAATCAGAGGCTTCAGAGCAGCAAGGTGAAATTCAAAATCATGAGCCTCAAGGTTAAAGGAGACATGGAGTATAAACCCGAGTTGGTTAGTAGCCTACTTCCCATTCACATCAATCACGAGTCATCCCTGGTAATCAAATATAGTGGTCGGGTATGGTGTACACACCTAAAAAGGGCCAAATATGGGCGTGCACGTGTATTTTTCCCAACCCATCCATTGGCCACCCTATGTAGAACATAGCGTATATTCTCTTGAACCTTTGATAGTTTTTTCTTTGGTCAGCTGCAATTATGGTAGATTGGATTTTACTTGAAATTGTTATGCTTTCTTAGTACTAATAAGGTGAAATGGTTAGAGGACATATCAGTTTTCACATAAAGGGAAAAAAAACACACTGCATATAGATCAGATTAGCTTCATCTTATGCAAACCCGATGATTATAGCTAATACCCTTCTGACTTCTGTTGCTTGACATTCTCGGAGTTGAAACGTAAAATAATTATTTGTGATTCCTAACAGTTTGAAGAGCAAAGCGATCAAATAGCTAAGGAACAGATACTACAGGTTGTTTTTCTTGATGCGGGACGTCCTACTGCTGTGAGTAAAGATTATTGCTTTTAATTCGATATGGAAACGTGTATCATTCGAAAATTGACTTTAAAAGGTGATGCTGTCTGTTTTAATCTCGCCCCCGGATTTCTTGTAGGCTTTAGAGAAACTCAAGCGCCAGCTGGCTGAGGCCGACGCTGCTGCTGAGGCCTCCAAGAAGCCAGCAAAAGATGCAGACCCACAGTTTATCGGTGAAGGACTTGTGGTTGATGAATGGGTGAGCTCATGAAACTCGAGATCGTTTTTCCTTGAAACCTAATTTTGCTTCACTCAACAACCTCATCCATTAACTCATGAAACTTAAGATTGTTTTTTCACTTCATTTTCCCGCTTGCTTCTGCTTTTTGCAGAAAGAACGAAGAGAACGATACCTAGCTCAACAGAATGCTGGATCTGTAGAGTCGATATAGATAGCTGCTGGGGCGCCTTTCAGACTCTTGCACTCCAACTGGAAACTTCTGCAGAGTATAATTCAAACTTGCTATGAATTAAATGTATAGAATGTAGAAAGTATGGAGGCACAGTTTCCCTTCTGTGATATAATTTTGGTGTGAAAATCTTCGTCTCTAGTTAATGGTGCCAGAAAATAAAATGGCTATAGTTCTAGTGCATCTGTTATTTGGACATGTTTTGTTGTCAAAGGCAAGCAATGTATGTACACATATACAGACTTTACTGTTTTGTTGTCTAAATTAAAGGAAAAGGTGTTTGTCTCATTGTCATAATTCTAGAACTAAGATCGTTTTTGCAGTAATATTTACTGTCTGACTAATTTATTTATTTATTTTTTAGTACTACTGACTCCACAAGAGGTCAATGAGTTACAAGCTCCTTAAGCTGTAAAGCCTATAATTTAAAAAACAAAAAACAAAAAAATTATGCCAAATTATAGATATAATTTTAGTGATATATTTCATTCAAGTTTTGAAATTCCGTGGGCTGTTTGCCAAGATTATTGTTGTGGGGGACCTGGTTACTCCATTACTTCACCGCCACAATTATGCGCACATTTTTCACCCATAAACATACGATAACTACAAAAATCGCCATAAAGTCATCAAATAGCCGCCGGATTTCCTCCAAAACCATGGCTTTTCCTCACAAAACCACTGTCCACGCCCACCTATATAAACAACTCTCCCCGGCCCGCTTTCCACCATATCTGAAGTTCACGTCTTCAAAACAACGTTCGTGAAAGTCTTAATTGGTATCAATTCTCGATCGGCGAGACAGTAATAAACTGAACATTATGAGTTATTGCATTAGCAGAGTTTGTCGTATGGCGGCTAGTATCGCAGCCACGGAAACCCAGACCGAGCCGTGCTCCAAATACTGCACCGCCTTCCGGGCGTTCCGGCCGAGCGGGGCTGCCGGCGCCGGCGACGGAGAATTGAAGAGGAAATTAGAGGTGGATGAGTCTGTCCGGAAAGTGATGCTTCTGAACTGCTGGACACAGAGCTAGCTAGGAAAGCTACCATGAATATATATAATTGTGTTTAATTTGCAGCGAGCTGAGATTCCTTAAACGTTTTGCTGCTTTGCATGAAACATGTCTGCAGCTTCATTAATCTCGTCGAACTATGGGGAAAACGACGTCGGATAACTTGATGATGATGTGATGGAGCCATGGCGGCAGGGCGTATAGCTTCTCAAATTACATATGGAGATCAATCGATGATACATATGTCTCTCTAGTAAAGAGAAGATCCTCACCTTGTAAATTTTGATCCTTATATAGTCATATATATATACTCATCAATATGTAATATATTGACATGTTCAATTTTAATATTTGTGTTGCCCTATCCATATAGTCACAACTGAAAATTTTACAAATCCGGACCATCCAAGACATATTGATTGGTAAAAAGGATATTTGGAGTAATCCAATCAAGTTGGTCACATAATTAGTTTGATAATAATTATCCATTTTCGAGTTCGAGACTCTCATCACATAATTAATTTGATAATAATTATCCATTTTCGAGTTCGAGACTCCCGTGGGAAATTAATTGGTTTGATGAATATATATTTCGTATTCGGTTTATGACCCCAAGTGACTTGAACAATGAAATGCACAATGTGTTAGTTTCTACCTTCTAGTAGTTATTTGTCATTTTACATAAGTGGCCGGATGTTCAACTATAATACTTTAATGCAATAATGCATAAATATTCTATTAATTGTTTGTAAATATGACAACATATACTTTGTAATTATACGCACAATAAGTTAGTGATCGAGCTTACAACTCTCTCTCTCTTGAGATTTTTTATTATAGAGAAGTGGTTAGAAACATAAGGTAAGTTGTAATTAAAAAAATGACAATGCTGATCACTTTGAGAATTCAAAAAATCTTGTCAGTATTGCCCATCACTGAGTGAAAATAGTGAATAATATTGCCCATCACTGGGTGAAAATAGTGGGTAATACCAATTACCAACAAAAGTTATCAGAAAACTTAGTTGATCAACGTGCCTTAGTCATAAAAGTTAAAAATAAAAAATTCGCTAATCTTCACTTTTGTTTTGGTTAGTTTGAGAAAAATGGTTGATAATTGGCGAATTTCCAGTAGTGTCGCATTGATTCATTGAACAAGAGAAACACAATTTGTTGTTAGTAATTCCTTTTTTTTTTATTTTTTTATTTTTTATCATTGCTTAATTGAAATGATTTATTATTCTTTCATGACTTCACCAATTCGATCACCACGTTACATAGTTATAATGCACACTTTTATGCATGCGTTATGACACGATAATCGAATCAAATTATAAAAAGTAAAAAATAAAAAAAAAGGTTGATTATTTAATTTCTTTGTGAAAATTCACATGATGATATTCCATGTGATTCTCTTTGGATAATCCACCAATCCTTTTCAAGTCCATGGCCTGCAAGCTGCACCTGTACTCGATCTAATCGCCACAAAACAATGTTTCCTTATTTGTACCATTCTTCAAACTCTATATATTCTTCTAACTGCATATATATGTGTATATTACAAGCAGCTGGTAGTTGTGGTTATCATCAAATCCCAGATCAGAGGTAAAATCCAAAGTTGAAGATGGGCAAGGGGGGATTCAGCAGAGCTTCCATGTTTCAAATCATAGCTTCCTTATTCTTACTTATTGTCGTCTTTGCCTGGGCTGAAACCAACCCCTTTGGAGGTATTAATTATATATAAGACTTATAATTTTGATTATATATGCAATTTTACTATGTAATTATGTCTATTATATATAGTTTTTTTCATAAAGTACTACATTTATTCTATACACTATTATATATATACAACTTAAAATAGTGATGATATTTGTAATTATGTTATGTTATTACATTATTTCCTGTAAAATGTGTATTACATTTATGTTATAAAGTATTGATTATATCTCCCCTGTTACATGTAGTATCTGTTCATATATATATTTTCTCAACCTACTGAAACCCAACGGGTTAATATAACCCATGACCTCCCATTTGGGGGAGTGATGATATCTACAATTATGTTATGTTATTACTTTATTTACTGCAAATTGTCTATTACAACTTTGCATACTACATTTATAATATAAAGTATATTATATATAAAACTTAAAGTATTAATTATATATGCAATCCTGTTATGACCCATTTTTATTATATTTAACATATTTTTTAGACTCGTGAAACGGTCTCACAAGAAATTAACTGGTCATAATTACATTTTGGAAAATATGTAGCAATAATCTTACTATGTTTTTGTTTGTTTTTTTTTTTTTTTTTTGTTTCCTCAAACATATATAGGGATTATTGAGGCAGGAGCATCATGTTTCACGGTGGTGGGAGTGAAGGAAGGAGACACGTGCTTCGACATTGCCAAGTCGTTTAATGTGAGCACTAAGGATTTCAATGCCATAAACCAAACCTCAACTGCACTGCTCTCTTCATCGGCCAATGGCTTTGCATTGAAGGGTCTGTCAATTGAACTTAGACAACGTTGTAACCTTAACAATGCAGCATTGGGATACGTTTTGTATGGGGTAAAGTGGCCTCCATCTGGGCTAACAACCTTTATATGCATGCATGTATGATGTGTCTCATTCAATAATAACAAATAATGTTTTCTTGTTTCCATTATTGAGCTTCAATTTCAGTTGATATAAAGTTTGATCCGTTAAATTAAATAAGACTTATAATTTTGATTATATATGCAATTTTACTATGTAATTATGTCTATTATATATAGTTTTTTTCATAAAGTACTACATTTATTCTATACACTATTATATATATACAACTTAAAATAGTGATGATATTTGTAATTATGTTATGTTATTACATTATTTCCTGTAAAATGTGTATTACATTTATGTTATAAAGTATTGATTATATCTCCCCTGTTACATGTAGTATCTGTTCATATATATATTTTCTCAACCTACTGAAACCCAACGGGTTAATATAACCCATGACCTCCCATTTGGGGGAGTGATGATATCTACAATTATGTTATGTTATTACTTTATTTACTGCAAATTGTCTATTACAACTTTGCATACTACATTTATAATATAAAGTATATTATATATAAAACTTAAAGTATTAATTATATATGCAATCCTGTTATGACCCATTTTTATTATATTTAACATATTTTTTAGACTCGTGAAACGGTCTCACAAGAAATTAACTGGTCATAATTACATTTTGGAAAATATGTAGCAATAATCTTACTATGTTTTTGTTTGTTTTTTTTTTTTTTTTTTTTTTGTTTCCTCAAAACATATATAGGGATTATTGAGGCAGGAGCATCATGTTTCACGGTGGTGGGAGTGAAGGAAGGAGACACGTGCTTCGACATTGCCAAGTCGTTTAATGTGAGCACTAAGGATTTCAATGCCATAAACCCAAACCTCAACTGCACTGCTCTCTTCATCGGCCAATGGCTTTGCATTGAAGGGTCTGTCAATTGAACTTAGACAACGTTGTAACCTTAACAATGCAGCATTGGGATACGTTTTGTATGGGGTAAAGTGGCCTCCATCTGGGCTAACAACCTTTATATGCATGCATGTATGATGTGTCTCATTCAATAATAACAAATAATGTTTTCTTGTTTCCATTATTGGAGCTTCAATTTCAATGTTTGTATAAAGTTTGATCCGTTAAATTAAATGGACAATTTATAATGTTATACGACATCGATTGAGATATTGAAAGAAATTATGTTTAAATTATTATTTTAAAAAGAGAAAGGTAACGGCAGAAAAAAACAGGAATGGATCGGAGATCCGATCTTAAATGGCTACCTTCAGTCTTCTTCTAGCTTGGGCAGTCTTCTTCCTCTTAAAATTCTTATTTTAATATGTAATTTTTGAATAAAAAAAAAACATGTAATATGTTTTAGTTTTGAAGTATAACTTCAGTACTATACAGCATTACTCATCTAAGTTAAAATATAAACAGGAAAAATATTAAATTTAAAATATTGTGTGACCTTATTAAACCATTTGATCGATTAACTAGCTAATTGAGAGTGATCTAGAATGTTAATGATGACAATTGCCCGTGTTGATAGATTTTGGCCTAATACAACCTAATGATATTTAGACCGCCTAGATTCAATGTGTCGTGTGTTTGTTCAATTATTATGCCATGGACTAATCTCCATCTTGTGGACTCAGTCTTGTTCAAAATGATATTTAGATTATGTACCTGTAGTTAACTTATTATATATATTCAATTAATAAATTATGTGTCTATTACAATTTACATATTACGTATATGCGATTAACATATTATGTGCAAATAATTAATAAATTATGTATATGCAGTTTACATATTATGTACTTCCAATTTATTTATAGATACATAAGTTATTAATTGCAGGCACATAATCTGAATGTTATTTTGAATCACGGTGTCCAATGCAAGGTGAACCATGATCAATGGTATAATTTGTTGTGTTGGATGGATTGGGCGCAATGTGGAGGCCCTTAGGGAAAAGAAATTCGACAAAACTTGGATTGAGTTTGATCAATTGTTATACCATGGACCAGAGTCCATCTTGCATTGTGGATCCTAGTCTAAAATTTATGTGTCTGCCGTTAATATATTATGTTTTTTTAGTTAATAAATAATGTGCTTGTAAATAAATTGAAGGCATATGCCAAGACTTGTAGTCTAGTGACACCCAGTTGCACTCCTATAGGGAAGGGGGTGAGTTTAAGCCTATTGAGAAAAGTAATTATGAACAAATACTACATTGTAACAGTAGTTAAATTCACAATGCAAAGTGAATCCTAGTCTATGGAATAATTTGCAGAGTTTGATGGATTGGGCTACATTATTGGGCCAAAACTTGAATGGGGCTATTTAGATTGCCCGACCATAATAGACATTATAGTCGGTTTTAGGCTTTTTTAGGCCTACTGAACTCGGGTTTCTAACAATAATTATCTATTAACGTTGATAAATTTAATTAGATTGAAGTACATAAATTAAAAATTATCCGGCCTATAAGTCACATATTTTTGTCGTATCACGTATGTCTCTTGATTGTAGGGATGACAATTTGTCTCGTTTTCGACAGGAATTCCGATCTCTGTCCTGACAAAAATGGGAAAGAAAAATTTTTTGGGGAATGAGAATACCCCTCCCCGTCCACGAATAATATATATATATATATATATATATATATATATATATATATATATATATAAATTTTTATAAATTAAAATTTCAGTTTTTAAAATTTAAAAATTACACTAATTCAAAATGTTGACTAAGAATTGATCGGGGACGCGGATATGATTCTCTGTCCCCGCCTAATTATCCGCAGTGACGGGGATGAGGACTATTTTCAATTCCTCGACGAGGACGGAGACGAAATCGAGGTTTCGGGGATGGGGACTAGGAGTATATTCCCCGCCCCGCCCCATCCCGTTGTCATCCCTACTTGATTGTAACTAGAATATATGTTTAGCATACTATAAACATATATGTCCAAACCAAATATATATTCAGTATCAAAATATAATGCTTGCTTATCATAAGAGCAAATAAAATTGATTTAAATTATTGTCACTACTCTCTCAGTTGAATTTGTAGTAGGGTAGTTTACCTTTTATGTATGATTCTTGAGTTTCTCAATGCACACTCTCAAATAGTAATTGCGGTACATGTACAAATAATACTTTATACATGTTTGTTTGTTCTACCTACTAATCTCAATATGTGCGGGTAAAATTAAACAAGATATATTTTACATAAGTATATCCGATGATAGGCACTATAGAAAATTAATCTTAAAATTTATGACACTAAACGTCATTAAAAAAAAATTGGGGAATTTGAAAACTTTAATTTGTTGTCTGCATAATATTGTGACAATCTTTTTGTGGGTCAATAGCTCTGCATTCTTGGAAACATATGATCAATCTTTTTTTCCTCTAATAAACACATAATGAAGTATTATTGTTGTTGGTGTAATCATTTTTTTCCTCTAATCAAGTTGTTGGTTCGGTTTCCATTCTACATTCAAAATTATTCAAAACTAACATAGAATAATTGAAGTATAGTTGGAAATTCGTCAATTATTAAGTTACTTTTTTAATCAATAAGACAAAATAAATGAAGATTAGTGAAATTTTCTACTCCTTTGACCATAGAAGTTTGGAATTATATACGATTATTAAGAAATTTGTTGAAAACCATGGCTAAACTTAAAAAAAAAAAAAAAAAAAAAACTATTCGTGGACGGGGAGGGGTATTCTCATTCCCCAAAAAATTTTTCTTTCCCATTTTTGTCAGGACAGAGATCGGAATTCCTGTCGAAAACGAGACAAATTGTCATCCCTACAATCAAGAGACATACGTGATACGACAAAAATATGTGACTTATAGGCCGGATAATTTTAATTTATGTACTTCAATCTAATTAAATTTATCAACGTTAATAGATAATTATTGTTAGAAACCCGAGTTCAGTAGGCCTAAAAAAGCCTAAAACCGACTATAATGTCTATTATGGTATTCGTGGACGGGGAGGGGTATTCTCATTCCCCAAAAAATTTTTCTTTCCCATTTTTGTCAGGACAGAGATCGGAATTCCTGTCGAAAACGAGACAAATTGTCATCCCTACAATCAAGAGACATACGTGATACGACAAAAATATGTGACTTATAGGCCGGATAATTTTTAATTTATGTACTTCAATCTAATTAAATTTATCAACGTTAATAGATAATTATTGTTAGAAACCCGAGTTCAGTAGGCCTAAAAAAGCCTAAAACCGACTATAATGTCTATTATGGTGGGTCGGGCATCAAAGCCCCATTCAAGTTTTGGCCCAATAATGTAGCCCAATCCATCAAACTCTGCAAATTATTCCATAGACTAGGATTCACTTTGCATTGTGAATTTAACTACTGTTACAATGTAGTATTTGTTCATAATTACTTTTCTCAATAGGCTTAAACTCACCCCCTTCCCTATAGGAGTGCAACTGGTGTCACTAGACTACAAGTCTTGGCATATGCCTTCAATTTATTTACAAGCACATATTTATTAAAAAAAAAACATAATATATTAACGGCAGACACATAAATTTTAGACTAGGATCCACAATGCAAGATGGACTCTGGTCCATGGTATAACAATTGATCAAACTCAATCCAAGTTTTGTCGAATTTCTTTTCCCTAAGGGCCTCCACATTGCGCCCAATCCATCCAACACAACAAATTATACCATTGATCATGGTTCACCTTGCATTGGACACCGTGATTCAAAATAACATTCAGATTATGTGCCTGCAATTAATAACTTATGTATCTATAAATAAATTGGAAGTACATAATATGTAAAATGATATACATAATTTATTAATTATTTGCACATAATATGTTAATCGCATATACGTAATATGTAAATTGTAATAGACACATAATTTATTAATTGAATATATATAATAAGTTAACTACAGGTACATAATCTAAATATCATTTTGAACAAGACTGAGTCCACAAGATGGAGATTAGTCCATGGCATAATAATTGAACAAACACACGACACATTGAATCTAGGCGGTCTAAATATCATTAGGTTGTATTAGGCCAAAATCTATCAACACGGCAATTGTCATCATTAACATTCATCACTCTCAATTAGCTAGTTAATCGATCAAATGGTTTAATAAGGTCACACAATATTTTAAATTTAATATTTTTCCTGTTTATATTTTAACTTAGATGAGTAATGCTGTATAGTACTGAAGTTATACTTCAAAACTAAAAACATATTACATTTTTTTTTTATTCAAAAATTACATATTAAAATAAGAATTTTAAGAGGAAGAAGACTGCCCAAGCTAGAAGAAGACTGAAGGTAGCCATTTAAGATCGGATCTCCGATCCATTCCTGTTTTTTTCTGCCGTTACCTTTCTCTTTTTAAAATAATAATTTAAACATAATTTCTTTCAATATCTCAATCGATGTCGTATAACATTATAAATTGTCCATTTAATTTAACGGATCAAACTTTATACAAACATTGAAATTGAAGCTCCAATAATGGAAACAAGAAAACATTATTTGTTATTATTGAATGAGACACATCATACATGCATGCATATAAAGTTGTTAGCCCAGATGGAGGCCACTTTACCCCATACAAAACGTATCCCAATGCTGCATTGTTAAGGTTACAACGTTGTCTAAGTTCAATTGACAGACCCTTCAATGCAAAGCCATTGGCCGATTGAAGAGAGCAGTGCAGTTGTAGGTTTGGGTTTATGGCATTGAAATCCTTAGTGCTCACATTAAACGACTTGGCAATGTCGAAGCACGTGTCTCCTTCCTTCACTCCCACCACCGTGAAACATTGATGCTCCTGCCTCAATAATCCCTATATATGTTTGAGGAAACAAAAAAAAAAAAAAAAAAAAAACAAACAAAAACATAGTAAGATTATGCTACATATTTTCCAAAATGTAATTATGACCGTTAATTTCTTGTGAGACCGTTTCACGAGTCTAAAAAATATGTTTAAATATATAAAAATGGGTCATAACAGGAATGCCATACTTTAAGTTTTATATTTATACTTTATATTAATTTAGTATGCAAAGTTGTAATAGACAATTTGCAGTAAATAAAGTAATAACATAACATAATTGTAGATATCATCACTCCCCCAAATGGGAGGTCATNACTCCTATAGGGAAGGGGGTGAGTTTAAGCCTATTGAGAAAAGTAATTATGAACAAATACTACATTGTAACAGTAGTTAAATTCACAATGCAAAGTGAATCCTAGTCTATGGAATAATTTGCAGAGTTTGATGGATTGGGCTACATTATTGGGCCAAAACTTGAATGGGGCTATTTAGATTGCCCGACCATAATAGACATTATAGTCGGTTTTAGGCTTTTTTAGGCCTACTGAACTCGGGTTTCTAACAATAATTATCTATTAACGTTGATAAATTTAATTAGATTGAAGTACATAAATTAAAAATTATCCGGCCTATAAGTCACATATTTTTGTCGTATCACGTATGTCTCTTGATTGTAGGGATGACAATTTGTCTCGTTTTCGACAGGAATTCCGATCTCTGTCCTGACAAAAATGGGAAAGAAAAATTTTTTGGGGAATGAGAATACCCCTCCCCGTCCACGAATAATATATATATATATATATATATATATATATATATATATATATATATATATATATATATATATATATATATATATATATATAAATTTTTATAAATTAAAATTTCAGTTTTTAAAATTTAAAAATTACACTAATTCAAAATGTTGACTAAGAATTGATCGGGGACGCGGATATGATTCTCTGTCCCCGCCTAATTATCCGCAGTGACGGGGATGAGGACTATTTTCAATTCCTCGACGAGGACGGAGACGAAATCGAGGTTTCGGGGATGGGGACTAGGAGTATATTCCCCGCCCCGCCCCATCCCGTTGTCATCCCTACTTGATTGTAACTAGAATATATGTTTAGCATACTATAAACATATATGTCCAAACCAAATATATATTCAGTATCAAAATATAATGCTTGCTTATCATAAGAGCAAATAAAATTGATTTAAATTATTGTCACTACTCTCTCAGTTGAATTTGTAGTAGGGTAGTTTACCTTTTATGTATGATTCTTGAGTTTCTCAATGCACACTCTCAAATAGTAATTGCGGTACATGTACAAATAATACTTTATACATGTTTGTTTGTTCTACCTACTAATCTCAATATGTGCGGGTAAAATTAAACAAGATATATTTTACATAAGTATATCCGATGATAGGCACTATAGAAAATTAATCTTAAAATTTATGACACTAAACGTCATTAAAAAAAAATTGGGGAATTTGAAAACTTTAATTTGTTGTCTGCATAATATTGTGACAATCTTTTTGTGGGTCAATAGCTCTGCATTCTTGGAAACATATGATCAATCTTTTTTTCCTCTAATAAACACATAATGAAGTATTATTGTTGTTGGTGTAATCATTTTTTTCCTCTAATCAAGTTGTTGGTTCGGTTTCCATTCTACATTCAAAATTATTCAAAACTAACATAGAATAATTGAAGTATAGTTGGAAATTCGTCAATTATTAAGTTACTTTTTTAATCAATAAGACAAAATAAATGAAGATTAGTGAAATTTTCTACTCCTTTGACCATAGAAGTTTGGAATTATATACGATTATTAAGAAATTTGTTGAAAACCATGGCTAAACTTAAAAAAAAAAAAAAAAAAAAAACCTCCCGGAATACTCCCGACGACCTAACCAACTAAGTTTTCCCACAACATTTGTTGGTGATAGGCATTACAATCATTTTTTAAATAGATAGTGGGTAACAAATGGTTTTTCAAATTCTCAATTTAGTAAAAAAAAAAAACCTTTATTTTATAGTAGAAAAAAACCATTTACTACGTACCGAAAATTGGTTATCCACTACTTTCTAATGGTTAAAAATTTCTAAACTTTCTTAATTGTGGTCGAGTCTTGATAGATAATCTCGCAATTTACTTCATCCATTTGTTTTTAAATTAAAGTTGGATGGGAATGGCATTCAGATTTTTTTTTTAAATACTCATGATTCTTACAAAGGTAGTATATGTTTTAGATATACTTTCTCAATTCACCTATTTAGAATAGTAACAGATGTACCATCAGTTGACAACATTAAAATTTAAAAAATTGACAATTCACTGTATTAAACAATAAACAAGAAAACTTTATTATGTGTAAGAATTATTATTTTTTTTGTCTTCTTTATGATTTCAACAACAATCGAACACAACTTAAAACTGCAACATTTCCACACACTATATATAAATCTACTCCAAAGGTGATGACCCCCCCAAAAAAAACTCCAAAATCTAACACCAAAGCATAAAACCGAAAAACACAGACACACAGACAATAACGTTGTCCATCACACATTCTTGTGACCACCTTCACCTCCGATCCCCATTTCAACCTCCGACGGCGCCGTTTTCCCCGGAAAATCAACCCCCTTCATGAACCTGTTCCAGTACCAGTGCTCCTTCCAAACAACCACCATCTCCTCAATGGGAATGTTCTTCGTCTCCGGCAGGAAAAAGTAGACCGCCAGCGTCATCACCACCACGAAGAAGGCGAAGAACAGGAACAGCCCGAACTTCATGCGGCAAAGCATCATTAAAAACACCTGTCCGATGATGAAGGTGAAGATCATGTTGACGCCGACGTTGATGCTCTGCGCGGCGGATCGGATTTCCAGTGGGAAGATTTCGCTGGGAACTAGCCACCCTAGAGGCCCCCATGACCAGGCGAATGCGGCCACGTAAATGCAGATGAATAGCACTACCACAAAGGCGTACCACTTTGGTAACTCGCCTGCGTATCCATTCACCCCGAATTTCACCCCAATGCAGATGGCAACCACCACCTGCAACAAAAATAATATGAGTTTATAATGTCATGCGTTTTGACTAATACGATGAAAAAAGTTCACAGCCATTAGTGATTCTGACTAGCAAAGAACTAATCAGTTGCCTCAAATCAGGAAAGTCATCAATAGGCCACCTTCATTCAGAATTGGCCGAGGTTGCCCTTATGACTTTACTCGACAAAAGACTAACTTGTCTAAATTGTCATAATTGACGTCTCAAAGCAAAAAAGTTTATAAGTCATTCTCATTAGGAATCGGACTTAAAACTTCGTGGTTAATTACCAAGCAAATAGTATAGCTAATTTGGTTAAGATTGCCCTTGCAACTCTAGTTAGCAAAGCACTAACGAGTCTAAGTTGTGTTATACCTAACCTGCTCAAATCATGAAAGTTAATAGACCACCTTCACTAAGGGTCCGTTTGGAAAGCAGGAAAATGACTTCTGGAAAATGTTTTTCGAAAAATGAGTCATTTTCCGGAAAACAGTTTCATTTCCAGTGTTCGGATGTATTATGGAAAACTGTCTTTGTGTGTTTGGTTCATTTTCTGGAAAATGGATAGAATTGTATAATTACACATTGTAATTGTTTTATTTAAAATATAAAAAATTATAATAATTATTGAAATAATGGTATTTAATAAAAAGAATATAATTTATTAAAAAAATAAAAAATAAAAAAATAAAAAAAAATTTTAAAAAATGTAGCAAAGGTTTCCGGCGGTTTCCCCACCTCCTTGGTCCATGGTCATGGGTGATATGACTTGGTTTTGGTCGAAAACATGCGAAACAGCTATTCTGGTGATTCCGTAAAATGAGTTACGGAAAAAAATTCCGTAAGTCATTTTCCGGAAAAATGAACTGATTTTCCTTGGTCAACGGAAAACATTTTCCGTTGACCACATTTTCCGGACGTTGCCAAACACAGAAAACTCGGAAAACATTTTCCGGAAGTCATTTTACGGGTTACCAAACACACCCTAAGAATTGGTCTTGGAACCTTGTTGTTACTAAATTAATAGCATAACCAATTTGGTCGAGGTTGCCCTTGTGACTCTAGAGGAAGGACTAGCTTGTCTAAATTATCATAACTGACTGACTCAAATAAAAAATATTTTTATACGTCACTGTCATTAGGACTAAGACTTGGAATCTTGTGGTTACTAAGCAAACGTCACAACTAATTTGGCTAAAATTACCCTTGTAACTCTAGCTAGCAAAGGACTAATCAGTCTAAATTGTTACTAAGAAAGCCAATAAACTGCTCACACTAAGAATTAGATTTAAAACCATGTAATTACTAACTCAGTAGCATGATTTGTTGGATCTTGTAGGGATGGGTTTACCTGACAGATAAACATCTGAATGCCGCCCTCGAGGAACAAGAACCTACGCCCCAATTTATCGACGTAGTAAATAGACACAAGAGTGGCCAAAACGTTAACAGCCCCAGTAACAGCAGCGGACACAAGCGAAGCATCATCCCCAAACCCGATGGTGTTGAACAACACGGGCGCGTAGAACATGATAACGTTAATCCCCGTAAACTGCTGAAAAAATGGGATCATGATCGCCATCGTTAGCTGCGGCCTATATTTCCTCTGCAACATGTTTCGCCACGGATGCTCCACTTTCCTCGAGGCCTCACTCGCCTCCACCAAGTCGTTGAACTCTTCGTCCACGTTGTCGAGTCCCCTGATCTTCTTGAGCCGTTCTTTGGCCACGTCGTGGTTGCCACGCTCGATTAGGGAGTTGGGGGTCTCCGGGAGGAAGAGGGAGCCGATGATGATGAACAAAGCCGGGATGACGGCGCCGCCTAAGCTCAGCCGCCATCCCCACGTGATCTTGGCGAAGAAGTAGTTTAAGACGTTGGCTACTAAGATGCCAATGGTGATTGATAGCTGAAACATGATGTTGAGCGCTCCTCGATACTTGTAGGGCGCCATCTCTGAGAGGTACAATGGAACCGACTGCACAACAAACAAAATTGTCAGATCAAGAATGGGACGATGAACAACAACCCGACAAAAGCTAGTCAGTTTGTTGACTTGGTAGTTAAAGTAAATTATTGTGTAGACAGAAATTTGAATTCAAAATACACAATTTACCTAATAAATGTTCACAATTTATATACTAAATGTTCACAATTTGAATTATAAATCTTCAGTATGTAAATTGTGACGGGTCTACCGTCCATGATATAACTATTGGTAACTAAATAATACAAGTTTGATTTTAGTTGGGCAGTCATTTATAATTTATGGACAATCTAAGTTGATTTAATTCATTATTCTACTTCACAGATTAAGGTTACAAGATAGAATTTATCCAATTTTCATATATTAGGATAGTGAATTTTTAGGGGATCAAGACAATTTAGATGAATTAGAGTCACTAGACTAAATTTATCAAGTCTACACTCTGGAATAGTGACTATAATTTTGCTTGTAAATCTAAAGAATCAGTTCAAGGATGTGTGTCAGGCAAGAGAATATATAGATCGGAGACAATATAATACCTGATTGGCAAATCCGACACCAAAACCGAGGAGAATCCGGCCGACGATCAACATGGCGACGTCGCGAGCAAAGGCGTTAAGCAAAGCTCCGGCGCAGAAGAGAAGACCTCCGAGGAGCATGGAAAGTCTCCTCCCCAGTTTCCTGGTAACATACGACGCAACCAGGGAAGAGAACAGCGCAGCCAAGTACAGTGACGAGGTGAACAACGTCAACGGAACGCTGTCGAATTTGCAGTACTGATTCGTAGACGTATCCGCATTTTTCTTTCTGTACACAGAATGAAAAAACTTTTCCAAGAACGAATCCATAGATGTCACACCCCCTATACATTTCACCACCAAAGCAAAAACGTTAAAAAATATTGACTTTAACCTAAAAGGGTTTCAATTGATCACTCGAGTCACTTAAGTATGAGATTGATCATTTAGATATATTTCACCACCAAAACAAAAACTTTAAAAAATATTGACTCAACCCAAAAGAGTTTTGATTGACCACTCGCGTCACTTAAGTATGAGATTGATCAGTTAGATGTAAAATTAAGAATTGATATTTCGATACCTGAAATCCCGATATCGTAACCGAAAATAAGGCCTCCCATGGCAGCAACGATGCAAGTAAAAGTGACATAACCATTGAGATTACCAGGGTATGCTTTTCCAGTGCCAGGACCAGAGCCAAAACCACCACCCGCCATTGTTGCTCCTTCTCAAGGTTTAGCAACAGAAAACCAAACAACCAAAATTGAAGAAGATGGAGATCAGAGAATTGAAAATCGATAGGGATAAAGGAAGATTGAATGTAGGGGAGAAAATAGATGGGGAGAGAGGAATGTATATATAGAAATATGGAAAGTATCTGAGGAAATAGTAAATTACTACAGTACTCCATATATAGAACTACAGTAAATTTTACGATTACAATGGCCCCATATTAGTAACTTTTTATTTTTAATTTAATTGTTATGAATACGGGTGAATTGACTTATCTTATTTTATTACTTTTTCGGTCCCATTTTATATGTTTGATTGGAATTATTTTTAATTTTATTTTTTATAATGTTAAGTTTAATATTAATATAACAAATTTATATATTTAGAAACTACATTAAAAATATTATTAAATACAAAAAATCAAATTTAAAAATTAGTAAAAAAGTAAAATAAAATAAAAGTGGGACAGGGGAGTATTTATTAAGATAAAAAGAAATTTGCATATGTCAAACATGTCGAGGGATGACTAATTGTGAGTGATTTTTTATAGGGGTGTCAGGTGTGTAGTATGGTTCTTAATGAAGTTGTCTCTAAATTATAGTGATTTTACATTTTTACCACTCCCATAATATCTTTTGTTATCGAACTGTACTTATTTTAATTCCCAAAAGGTACTGTTTAGTCCAAAATTAACTGAAATAAGTAAAAATATAACAATAAAAAAACTTGTATAAACAGTGAACTATTTGGATAATTTACCTGTAATTTCCTTGCTACAATAGTACAGTAGAGTAATAACGGGTATTTGCGTTTTCTATTTCAATTCATTTATTTGTATTCAAAAAAGAATTCAATTCATTTATTATGAATAGTTGTCAATATAATGGTATGCACAATTTAATGATTGAGTAAATATGAAAATTATTGATAAATTACAAAAGTATGTCATGGTGACTAGGATTATCCTAATTTCTTCAATATTATCTGATTGGGTAACCAATTGAACCAACAAAATTAATATTTCATATTCAATATATTACTCAATAGATGGTTAGAACTTAGAATTGACGCAATTAGATATTTTTTTTTAATAAGGAATTCCAAAAATTTTCTTAAAAAATACTGCGTAAAACAATAATTTCAAAGTTTTCTTATAATATAAGATCAGAGAATAATTTCAAAAACTATGATTCATTAAACACCCTGACCTAAAAATAACGTCTCTTTATTATTGGTTTGTTTTCATTTTTTTAAAAATCTCATAAGAAGCATGGAACGAAAAATAAAAAGAAAAAGGTATTTAGTTGTGATTATATTAATTGTGATAATTCATTAAACACCCTGCCTAATATCAGAACTAGGATATTAAAATTTAGAACCATTATCATAACCTTGATCCCTCACCGTAGATCAGAGCATATCAGAATTAGGATCAGAACATATTAGAGCTAGAATCAGAGCATATCAGAGTATTTAGTTGTGATTATATTAAATTTTTTCAAATTTTCTGACGAATTTCAAAAATCACTTTTTCACTTTCAAATATTATATTTTATATTATAATTATACACTATATATATATATATATATATATATATATATATATATATATATATATATATATATATATATATATATATATATTTGGATGCATGGCCCCTTCCAGCATGGGCCCTGGGCGGTCGCCCAGCTCGCTCTTGCTCAGGACTGGCCTAGGCGACAGTATAAGGTCTAACCTCTGTGTTCAACTGAGTTACTCTGGTTTAAATTCCATCAGATACTCTGTCAAGCCGGGGCTTGGAGACCCTTGATGTTGGGAACAACTATAGTGATTTTACCACTTTGATTCTTAATTTCTAATTTTATCCCATAATATCTTTTTTTTGTTTTGTTATCAAATTGTACTATTTTAATTCCCAAAAGGTACTGTTTAGTCCAAAATTAACTGAAATATGTAAAAATTTAAATCAAAGCTATAAAACTTTTATAAACAGTGAACTATTTAATTTGGATTATTACCAGCAATTTCCTTGCTTGCTAAAATAGTACAGTAGAGTATTAACGCGTATTTGTGTTTTCTATTTCAAAATTTCAATTCATTTATTATGATTAGCGGTCAATATAATGGTATACACAATTTAATGATGAGTAAATATGAAAATTATTGATAAATTACATAGTATGTCACTATGTTATGCTGACTAGGATTATCCTAATTTCTTCAATATTATCCGGTTAAGCATTATTCTCTCTCATATGTAAAAATCAAATTTTTAGTACTATTAACCCTGTTACATATAATATCTATCCATATATACAAATTTATTATTTCTTATCATATAATATCTATCCATATATACAAATTTATTATTTCTTATTCAATACATTACTCCGTAGTGGTTAGAATTGGCGCAATTAGTTTTTTTTTTTTTTAAATTCTTTAAGGAATTCCAAAAGTTCTCTTAAAATATAAAAGAATAATTTCAAAGTTTTCTTATAATATACGAGAATAATTTTAAAAACAATCACAACTTTTCAGTAGAAAATACTATTTATCTCACAAAAATCAAACCATCATAACTTCTTATTTATATTCATTAACTATTAGTAAATTTATCCACTTCTCACATTGGTTCCATGGAAACGGGATAGAAAACAGAAGATATGAAACACGCAAAAAAGTATATATATATATATATATATATATANTTTTTTTTTTTTTTAAATTCTTTAAGGAATTCCAAAAGTTCTCTTAAAATATAAAAGAATAATTTCAAAGTTTTCTTATAATATACGAGAATAATTTTAAAAACAATCACAACTTTTCAGTAGAAAATACTATTTATCTCACAAAAATCAAACCATCATAACTTCTTATTTATATTCATTAACTATTAGTAAATTTATCCACTTCTCACATTGGTTCCATGGAAACGGGATAGAAAACAGAAGATATGAAACACGCAAAAAAGTATATATATATATATATATATATATGCTATTCTTTTTTAGAAAATAATTTTTTAATTTGAAACATTGTATGAAATTTTCGTACATATAATATCTATCCATATATACAAATTTATTATTTCTTATTCAATACATTACTCCGTAGTGGTTAGAATTGGCGCAATTAGTTTTTTTTTTTTTTAAATTCTTTAAGGAATTCCAAAAGTTCTCTTAAAATATAAAAGAATAATTTCAAAGTTTTCTTATAATATACGAGAATAATTTTAAAAACAATCACAACTTTTCAGTAGAAAATACTATTTATCTCACAAAAATCAAACCATCATAACTTCTTATTTATATTCATTAACTATTAGTAAATTTATCCACTTCTCACATTGGTTCCATGGAAACGGGATAGAAAACAGAAGATATGAAACACGCAAAAAAGTATATATATATATATATATATATATANTTTTTTTTTTTTTTAAATTCTTTAAGGAATTCCAAAAGTTCTCTTAAAATATAAAAGAATAATTTCAAAGTTTTCTTATAATATACGAGAATAATTTTAAAAACAATCACAACTTTTCAGTAGAAAATACTATTTATCTCACAAAAATCAAACCATCATAACTTCTTATTTATATTCATTAACTATTAGTAAATTTATCCACTTCTCACATTGGTTCCATGGAAACGGGATAGAAAACAGAAGATATGAAACACGCAAAAAAGTATATATATATATATATATATATATGCTATTTCTTTTTTAGAAAATAATTTTTTAATTTGAAACATTGTATGAAATTTTCGTTTTTTTTTTTTTTTAAATTCTTTAAGGAATTCCAAAAGTTCTCTTAAAATATAAAAGAATAATTTCAAAGTTTTCTTATAATATACGAGAATAATTTTAAAAACAATCACAACTTTTCAGTAGAAAATACTATTTATCTCACAAAAATCAAACCATCATAACTTCTTATTTATATTCATTAACTATTAGTAAATTTATCCACTTCTCACATTGGTTCCATGGAAACGGGATAGAAAACAGAAGATATGAAACACGCAAAAAAGTATATATATATATATATATATATATTTCTTTTTTAGAAAATAATTTTTTAATTTGAAACATTGTATGAAATTTTCGT